>NC_064626.1:830836137-831139887 GCF_023864275.1 Schistocerca cancellata | reverse complement strand
AGAGCACTGCCATGTTGCAGGGAGTTAACAAAAATATGGCAGCACGTTACGGAACCTAATTCGGTGCATAAAAACCGATGTAAACTTCCAGTAGTCTCAGAATGAATACATACATACCTTGTATGGGCTTCATGGAAATATTACATCACTCCTCCTGCAAAATAGCGGCAAGTTCAGGTAAAGACGATGGAGATTGACAACCATCAAGCATGCTTACTAGCCAGGGGAGTGGCGACATTACATCCTCGTGCCTACAGAACCACTCCACTAGCCCTGGACGATGCGAGCCGTACGAACAGCGGCCTGCCGTCTCAGAACGCAGCGTCACCACTGAGTAACAGTCTTGTACCGTTGGATTAACCTAATCAGACGGAATGGTCACACAATCCTTGGTAGAGTAATCATGGGACCAATTGAATACCACGATATGGCTCCCTAAATCATCATCGAACATCCTCCATCTTTTACTCGTGGGACGTAAAATCGGCTAAAGTTGGAAACGGTGTGAAACAAGACTCATGCCGCCAAATGAATTTCTTCCGTTGATCCACAGTTAAAGTTTTATGGCTTCGGTACCACGATTCCCTGTTTTTTGCATCACTCATGAGTGGTTTTTGAATTCCAGCTAGACCTTCAAATTCTCTTGTTAATGAACTCCAGTCATGTTGTGTTGGTGCTGGCAGGGTTCGCGGGGGCGACATTCATTCTTACCGTGATCTTTACTGCTGTCGTCCTCTTATTTTTCGTCACAAACCTCTAGAAAGACCAGTCACTCAAAACACAGTTTCGTTGGCGTTGTGACATAGCGGATGATGTTATTCCTCTTGAAACACCAAACATTTCCGCTAACTCGATTAATGAAACACCCATCATACGAGCACCGACAAATTTCTCACGTTCCAATGCACTTAGCTCCAACATAATGCACTCGCAAAAACACAGAGCACTGTTATGGCCACGACTGACACTTGTAACGTTTTCAGGATGTTGTTCAGGCTTGGCTGCATTTGCCTTTATGCTGAAGCATGCATTCCCCGCGGTGTTTCCATATTTTTGTCCAAGCGCTGTAGCTCACCAGGAGATGTAATGTCTGTCTTCTTTGTGGCAACGCAATTGTGGTGTGGTAGTGCGCTTGTCTGGTGGCAACATATTGTGGTGTTTTCCTCATGACACAATTTGGCAGGTGGATGTATTCAAGATTGTTGGGTGCTAAGCAGCTTTGTCATAAGGACTCGAAAGATATTCACTGTAAATAACCAATTCATCGACATAAAATATATACAAATCCAGCTAGAATAAATGTTCCATTTGACAACATTTCTGTAGCGAGTCATATCAAGAATAGTTTTCTTCCATAAGGCTGTTACTGGCAATTACGATAACACGTATGAAAAAGTAACTTGACGTCGCATCACAGTAAATTCTGTGCAACTGGAAGGGAAATAATAACGCAGATAAGGGGAGCAACACAAGGATGCAGATAAAAGAGGACTATCACTGCGACGAAGACGGCAGATGATGTTGTACTGCGAAATGGAATGTATGGATGTGTAAATGGAGCGTGGAGCAGGAGGCTGGGAGAGGTATGGGAGCCTTAGCGTAGCCAGATGTGTGGTCAACACTATACCTGCTGGATAGGTGGAGGTTAGCACCGATTTCTGGTTCAGGAAGATGAAACCTTTTAAAGCTGCCATGGGATTGGCTATAGCGGTGTGAAGACGAGGGAAAGTGGAACGTGTAAGTACAGGCGCGCCTGCAGCTCGGGATTCGGGAGTAAATGGGGCGTTTATCTTCGAGCTTAGGCGATGCATAGGATTTGCGAATATATTTGAGGAGGGAGGGGAGGAGGAATTTTACCAACTGGTAAGGATGTATGTATGAGTTGGAAGGCAGACAAGGTTAGCGAAGCGGAGTGCATGGTTTTCCAAAAATTGTAAAATTTTTGAATTGCGGAGATTGCGAGCTTTCAAAAAAATTTGACCCTCAACTACATACCCTCAGACTCAGAGTTGAAATATTAAATGTTTTGGCTGGTTTCGTGGGCTGGGATACGTAGCTGCCGCATTACAAGCCAAATAATACTGTGTCTACAGTACACAATGTGAATATACACATGAATCGAATGGTCGAAGGTTCCTATCACTCAGCAATTGCGAGTTTTGAATGTAACATAGAAATTCGTAAATGAAAGACTGCAATTAAATAAAATCTGCAGGTACTATTTTAACAGCCTGAAATGCTGAGTACAATAGCAGAAGTACCTCTAAGAATGCCGTTTATTACTGCAAAACACTTATTGGTGTCGATGGTCCAGCAATTAGATAAAATATAAGTTGAATAACAGGGAAACAATAGATTCCTACCTTACGTAATTAGTTATGAGCAATAACATAGCTCGCAAGATATTCGCTCCTAAACGCATACTACGTCTTCACCGTAGAAGCCATGGAAATCTCACAAGTGTACAAGTCGGCACTAGGAAATATTTTTATCTCCCACAACCACGCGTAAACTGCTCAACACTCTCCAAGTATTTCCTGCGACCGTCCGTCGCCCATTCCCATCCAGCACCTCACCGTGTCCTTTGATACCCGATGCTCTTCCCCCACTTCCATACCGTTTCTCCATTTACTTAGGTAGTCGCCTACCGTAGTAACGACCGCTGTGATTGGCTGGAGCGCTCCCGCCATATCTCCAAGCCAAAGCACACTCACAAACGTATTGAAATACATACAAAATATTGGATTTACATTTAAATAATCTCAAATTAAATAAATATTCCTACTGCCTGACCATTAACACGCTCTAACACATATTATTAAATACATAAACAAATTAAATAAACATATATCAAAGGAATAGAAGCAAAAGTAGGCCAGTAGCCTAAAGTCTTTGTCCTTTCTAAAACACAGTAAATATTTGACCAATTTATTCATGAATAGTATATATCGGATACAAACAAAGACATAGATGAATAAATATATTTATAAACATGCTGCTACCGTTTTTCATGTAACTGTGGAGTACTTATGGCCAGACGCGATCAATAGTAATCGGCCACTATGACCACCAATAACTCATGCACTATTCAAGTTACATGCCTGTAATTCATACCAATTTAGGTTTACACTAATAGATTTCTAAAGACACGTCGATCGACAAAATCGGATGAACCGTTTAGATTTTAGAAACTCGTTGCTGGGTGTTACTTGTATAATTTACAGTCAGAACTAAACTTTCAACTAATAAAGATATTGGAAACCTGATTACACCATCAGGATCGTCATGCAAGTAATGGTAATGTACATGTTTATTTTTATACTTTCACGATTCCTCTGGCTATTATTAATTTCTACATGAACTGTGAAACATCTGCCATTATGGTTTCACGAAGTCCGCCATCTTTGGCACTCCCAGCATACAAATCTCCTTCAACGACACAAAGTACAGTCCCCGACACAGCGTCAACTTGGAATTCCCAGCCACGTGGTCGGCCTGGAGCACGTACTGAGGCTACCCCTCTTGCTCCGGCTAATGTTCGACACCACGCAGTTGCTGACGAACCCTGGCTTGCCGAGCCGAGCGTGCGGCCACGCCAACTCCGAACTTAGAATATTTTCAGGGCGCCACAACTCGCCCGATACCTCACAAGATTCAGGCTACATTGGCAAAAATAAAGATAGGTCGGTTATGTATTTAGCAACTGAAGGGGATTTTGGGAAGTTGTAATTCCCATGTAGCCTGTTAACAGTATTAGTAATTTTTGTCTACCAGGGCTTTATGTTTCATGGTTAGTAGGAAAGGTTGTTGTAGTAAGGGGGATGAGAGGAAGATGTTAGACGGAAGCGACGGTAAGTTTGCCCTATGACTATTGGCTGGGTATTGAAAGGACTGATTTTAAGACTCTATAGGTTATACAGTAGGTGGATCCTGTGGTAGCTTGAGAAACGTGAAGATTTGGCGAGGGAAACGCAGGTAGTATTGCTGACAGATGCTAGTATCTTGGGTACATCTGCTTTTTTAGTTGAAGTAGAGGAGATAGGATATGAATAAACGTCAGAGCCATCCTGCAAATGAAGGGAACACATGAGATGGTGACAAAGAAGGAGCGGTGCTATACAATTAGATTGGCCATATAGAACTGACGGAGTACATCGAGAAAGTTCAAAGAAGGCAACACGTTTTGTACTATCGCGGAACAGGGGAAACAGTGTCACCAAAATGATACAGAATTTGGGTCGACATCATTAAAAAAAAGACATTGTTCGTTGTGGCAGAATCTTCTCACGAAATATGAAACTCCGATTTTCTCCTCTGAATGCGAAAATATTTTGTTGACACCGGCCTACATAGGGAGAAAGGATCATCATAATAAAATTAGGGACTTATGAAATCTCATGGAAATATATAGGTATTCGTCTTTTCAACAAGCCGTACGAGACTGGAATAACAAAAAATTATTGTGAATGTGGTTCGATGAACCCTCTGCTAGGCATTTTTATTTGCAGACTACCCATGTAGATGTAGGTGTAGCTAAGGCTTACGTAATTGACTGGAAGTGCATATTCTATACTTTGAAATTGACACATTCGTGCCACGCTCGACCAAATCTTTTTTCAAGGCCAAGGAAGAAGAACTAGCATAGGGAATTTATTTAGTAGGGAAAGGGGCGAGGCAGAGGAATTGATCGTGTGTGAAGCATGTCAGTGGAAGCCTGACTGGTATTATGAAGTGTAGATATATTCCTAAATGTTCCTGGATGCGCTGCGTTACGACTCATAGAAGTAACGCTTGTGGGTTGGTAAGCTATGGTTTCACTGAGAGTTACGCTGAATTTAAGTGAACAGAGGTCTTCAATAGGTCAGGATAAGGCGTCACACAGCGCAGCAATGCCAAGATATGTACAGCATTATGAGAACTTGTGGGATGCAGAAGGAACTTTCTCAAGGTATCCGTAGGTAAACTGAGTCATGACTAGACACTGTGTTGTGTTTTGTGCCGAGCAACCACATAATTGGGTCATAACTATAGTTCGATTACAATTGCTTGATAGCTGACACTTCACGTGTTGGTTTCCTCCATGCAGAGCGTTCAACGTCACTCAAGAACCGTTCGCCATTGGCAAACAGCCTTGTCTGGGCTTCTGTCTTTGTGCTTGGATCCCGAATCCTAGATCTGGACCTTTTATTCTTTATTTCGTCACATACTTGCCTGGCTTCCCGCCTGGTCGGCCGCGCCTGACACGCGCTTCGCTGGACACTCTACGTCGGTGCCTGCGTCACCGGTGCTGCAAGTGGCGACTCCGCTGCGTGAACGTGTTGTGAAGTTTCCTGTCTACCGAGAAATTTGAATAATTCGGTGAATAAGAGACGAATCACAACAGGGAAGCCCGCCCGGCTAACCGCGCTTCCTAACGCGCTGGTTTCCGAACGGGAAGCCGTACCCGTCCCCGACACGAATCCGCTCGGCGGTTTAGTGTCGAGGCCAGGTGTGCCGGCCAGCCTGTGGATGGTTTTTAAGGCGGTTTTCCATCTACCTCGGCGAATGCGGGCTCGTTCCCCTTATTCCGCCTCAGTTACATAATGTCGGCGAATGATGTGCAAACACTGTCTCCACGTACGTGTACACCATAATTACTCTACTACGCAAACATTTGGGGCAACACTCGTCTGGTACGAGAACTTCCCGGGGGTGTCCACTGGGGGCCGAACCACACAATAACCCTGGGTTCGGTGTGGGGTGGCAGTGGTGTGGGTGGACTGCTGTGGCCTGTTGTGGGGTTGTGGACCACTAAGAGTACGGCGGGACGAAGCCTCTCCATCGTTTCTAGTCCCCGGTATCAATACTCAATACACACAACATGGAATTCTCCGTGTAGTGCACATTTGATAGAAATTTTCCGAGACCCATCGCTTACGAAATTCATGTATGGATTCGTGATACTTCGAGGATTTAGAAGGAAATAGGTTGGACTTTCCGTCGTACTAGTGTTTGTTTAAACTCCGTACCGTTGATGTTAACGAATGATTTCTTGCCTGTAATAACGGTGTCCGGAAATTTCAACATGTAGATGATTCCATCAGTGATGTCTTGATACAACATTCGGGATAACGCACTCTAAATATCAAGTTGTTCAATGTCGCGTTTGAAGTACCAAAAGAGGAAATTGCGAAAACTTTGAATTATAAGGAAAAGTATATTCTGTTTCAAGAGAATTCTGGTCAAGTGCATACGTGTACCACGTGGACAGAGATGTTCGTTTAGTCAGAATGGAAGTTCAGAAGCATATTCCTTCTTACTTTTACATTGGAGGTTACCGAGCTTTTGTGCCGTACAGTGGACAACCGGTAACGTGTACAATACGTCGATCCACAGAACGCCTGCGACAGAATTGTCCTCGGCGAAGGCCTGCGCAGTTACCTAGGGAATCCTTGTTCTCCAACGTTGATAGGCACCGATACTCAGTGAGACAGTGGCTGGTACTGTGCCTAAATCCCAAGACACGCCAGAGATACTTGTTGTGGAAGTTTCTGTCCCCGCGGAGCAGCCGCCACCGCCGCCGCCACCGCCTCCGCCGCCACGGACCCCGGCTCAGATAAGCAGTGATCTTACACAAAAGGTACCGGGCACACTCGCGACGTGAAGTCTGCCTCACTAGAGCCACTCCCTTAAGCGAACTTTTCTCGGGAAAGCGAAAGCACGGTGCATAGTCAGCTAATGAATTCCCCATTCAAAATAAGCCACGGACAGTCACTGCAAACAACGGGAGTTGTTCGTTTCCACAATGTCCCGCATCAGACAGGCAACGTGGAAAGATAAACTTCTCGACTAAAGAGGATCTGCCCCCACCCCCTGCAACAACAGATGCGTCGCTTGAAAAAGGGGACTGAGGAGCTGTCAACGTCATTTGTTGCCAAAGAAAAAGTGCAGATGTTCACGGTACGGACGAGGAAATCACACAGACGGATAAACCAACAAAGAAAACTACGGAACATGGCGCCTGATAACTGTTTCTTTAATACATTGAAACGCCAAACAAACTGGTATATGCATGGGTATTTAAATACAGAGATACGTAAACAGGCAGAATATGGTGCTGCGATCGCCAACGTCTATATAAGTGTCTGGTGCAATTGTTAGATCGGTTACTGCTGCTACAACGGAAATTTATCAAGATTTAAGTGAGTTTGAACATGGTATTATAGTAGGCACACGAGGGATGGGGCACAGTATCTCCTAGGTAACGATGTAATGTGGATTTTCGTGTACGACCATTTCACGAGTGTAGCCTGAATATCAGGAATCCGGTAAAACATCAAATCTCCGACATCGCTACGTCCGGAGAAAGATCCTGCAAGAACGGGACCAACGACGACTGAAGAGAATCGTTCAACGTGACAGAAGTGCTACCCTTCCGCCAATTGCTGCAGATTTCAATGCTCGGTCATCAAGTGTCAGCGAGATAACCATTCAAGGAAACATCCTCGATATGGCCTTTCGGAGTCGAAGGGCCATTCGTGTACCCCGGATGACTGCACGACACTAAACCGTACGCCTCGCCTGAGCACATCAACAGCGACATTGGACTTTTGACGACTGGAAATATGTTGCCTGGTCGGACGAGTCTCCTTCCAATTTTTATCGAGCGGATGGACATGTACGGGCATGGAGACAACCTCATGAATCCATGGAGCCTGCAGGGGATTGTTCAAGCTGGTGGACGCTCTGTAATGACATGGAGAGTGTGCAGTTGCAGTGATATGGACCTCCGGTACATCTAGATACGACTCTGACAGGTGACATGTTCCTAAGCATCCTGTCTGATCACCTGCAACCATTCATGTCCTTTGCGCACTCCAACCGCCTTGGGCAATTCCATCATGACAATGCGACACCGCACAGATCTAGAATTGCTGCAGGGTGGCTTCAGGAACACTCTTCAGAGTTTATACAGTTCCGCTGGCCACCAAACTCCCCATACATGAATATTATTGAGCATATCGGGGGTACCTTGCAACGTGCTGTTCAGAAGAGAGCTCCACCCCTTTGGACTCTTACGAATTTATGGACAATCGTGCAGGATTCATGGGGTCAAATCCCTCCAGCACTACTTCAGACATTAGTCGAGTCCATGCCACGTCGTGTTGAGGCACTTCTGCGAGCTCGCGGGAACCCGGCACGATATTAGGCAGGTGTACCAGTTTCTTTTGCTCTTCAGTGTGTGTGTGCTATAAATGTTAACAAAATGCGCAATGGCAATAGTACATTGGCACTGAATAATTTCTTACTGGATAATCTCACAGCGCATTCCTACCAGAAATGATCCATGAAGCCCTTGATTTTATCACTGATTTTACTGTTATCGGGAATGTAGGCCCAGGAATGGAGACAGTCATTACTATTTTAAATCGGCCAGATACTGATGTCAGAGATGGGGCGTTCTTTGCCGAATGGTCACGCGATTGATTGCACAATAAACAACATTGCCTTTGCCAATTTTTACGCCTCTTCTAGCGATAAAGCGGCAGGATGGCACTTTTATAGTCAGGAACTCCGTCACCATTGACATTGGTGGTGATTTTAATGCAGTGCTCAGTGATGTAGACCACATGCTACGGCCAAACAGATCTCCCGAACTTCGTGTTCTAGTCGACAGTTTCCAGCTTAAAGACATGTGGTTTGTCCTGAATCCAGACAACATACACTACACCTATTTTTATAACACAGGCCGTAGTCGCGTAGATAGGATATATGTGTCGCCTACACTCACGGTACACATAAACAGCACAGACGTCCTACCCATCATCTTTCCAGATCATTGCAGTTACTTCTGCCAAATGACTTGCCCTCATGATCGACCCGCCACCTCGCGAAAGCACTTGAACGTTCAACTGCAGTCTTTCGGAAGATGCCATTTAAGCTGAAGATTTAAAAACTTGCAGCAAAAATTACATCAGGAGCAACATACTGATAGGAATAGGCTTGAATGGTGGGTAACTACAGCGAAGCTGTTTCTGATCAGCTACAGTCGACAGAAAGGTTACTATTGCACGACAACGGCGCAGTTTCATCGGAGCTGTTTATAAGATCCAGCTCAGCAAGTTACGGGACAACCGGACCTGCTTCCGGTCTTTAAGAGATATAAAGCTCAACTTTTAAAGTACTTGAGGTCCCGAAGTGAGGGTACTGTGACAAGGAACCAACTAGTCTTTACTGTACAGGGAACGCAGGCATCGCGAAAAATTGCACATAAAACACTGGAGGAGACAGGATGGTCGAAAAACCCGTGGCATGATGGAGATACGGCGAGAAATTTGCACGTACTTTGAACTTCTTTTTTGTGTCACCGACGTAGCTTCCGAAGCGCTGGCAAATGTTCTCTGTAGAGAAGGGAGTCCCAGGGGAAGTCCCCACGACTTGACGGGATTCCTGTTGAATTTTATGCTAAATATTTTAACATCCTAAGTGACATATTTATCCGTGTTGCCAATGTAATCCAAAACGCACTTCACAGAAGATAATGACCATAATGGTATTTGGGACAAATTAATGACTGTCATTCAGAACATCCTTGGAAACACCACTTCGCGGGTCATCACCAATGGTTTTCTGAGTGATAATATCCCGATCACAAGGTCAGTACTGCAAGGACGCCCACTGTCGGTGGCTTTGTACGCTATAGCATTCGGACCGCTCCTCCGACATATATCCAAGGGATGCCGGGGGATCACGCTAGGCAACAAACTGCTGATTTGCAGGGCTTATGCCGATGACCTCGGAGTTTTCATGGGAGAGCCAGCAGACGTGGATACACTATACACCGTACTCCGCCAGCTTGGGAAGGCAACAGGGCCAAATGGTAGTCCTACAAAAACAGTGCTACTTCCCTCACATGTCCCGGGTGGTACATACACCGAAATTGGTTATTTATCCGCACACAGCACGGCCCTCGGAGTCCCCATTACAAATAACCTGTAGAGAATGCAGGCGCTCAATTGGCGGACCATACTACATAAAAAGAGAGCGGTAGCTAGAATATACTAAGTCAGGGCCTTGGACCTTCATGAAAGGGTGGAGATCATTAACACCTACATCTTATGGAAAGACCGACACCTGGCTCAAGTTCTGTCAGTGCCCAAACAAATAATGCGTGCAATTAAACAGACCATATATTGAATGTTGTGGAGGGGCACATCTTCAAGGTCCCTATGCATACTTGCACCCTGAGTGTTGAAGATGGCGGTCTGGGGCTACTACTTCCACGCCAAATGTGCTCCGCTTTTCATCAAACGCACCAATGTTGTGATTAACAGATGTTCTTGCAGTCCAACAGAAACATCATTTCGTAAACTCCGGCCACAATCACTGGAAGACTCCACCCAAATCAGCAGCATCTCCTATGCACTGGACTTCGTGCATCGGTCTTACCTCGTCACCAGTTACCTTCTACATAGTGACCTGAGAGGGAATAGAGGCGTGGATATCCAGTATGGAATAAATGGGAACTGCAAGTGTCACAACAGAAGTGGGACATTGTGTGGCAAAACCTGCACATTGTGTGGCTGAACCTAGCCTCCAAGGTTCTATCTGGCAGTGAGGTACAAGATAGTCAATCGCGCTATTCCAACAAGCTCCAAACTTTATTCAATTCACCTACTCCGATCCAGTGACTGTGACATGTGTGTGGAATGGGACGCAATCGAACATCGCTTCGTGTGCCGCAAATTTCATATCATCTGGGATACGGCAAGAGAAATGCTGCGACTGACAGGTAAACAGAGTCGCTATTATTCACATCACGGTGTAAGATGCCATCATAGCACAATCGAACCCCTATCCCAAAACAAAGAAATATGCTACGACCTGGATTACGGGACTCACAAATTAGGCAATATTCTCCTTATAAAGTCTGATAAATTGGCCTTCCTGGAATATTTGTGGAACGAACAAGGTAAAGGACAAACACGGAAGAAATATACTGACACCTTGGCAAATTTTCTGAAGATAACAGTGCAGAAATCGCACGGTGATATGGAACTGCAACTTATTTCTTCTTCCTCTTCTTTTGTGTTATCTTTTCTCTTCATTTGACGTGACGTTTTGATTTACTGTGCTGTTCGAAGTCCTTATTTACTTTTCTATGCTGCTTGTTCTGAGATTTTTCGTAATGTAGCACACTGTTGGAAGAGCACTAAAAGAAAAACGGACGTAGACTACCTTATCTCAAGGGTGTTTGGAATTGCTAAGTGTGGTGCACGTTCCAATACATGTCTCCTGTGTGTCGGGGGTACGCGGCTTGTGTATCCAATGACACTGCCTATGACTGGACCTGTAGAAACTGGAAGAAACTTTTACTTCCTTTACTTAAGGTACATTTTATTGTATTTTAAAACAGGATGTAACCTCTGGAGGCGAACATTTACTTCGCCTGTTAGCAAGGATGTCTGCTGCCAGGCTATGCTAATTTGTTTTCAGTATTTTTTTAGCTGTTTTCGATTTAGAAAACTATTATCTTGTTAGCGACGAAGTATTTCGAGAACGATTGTTATTTTTGTACAGCATCTACTGAATGCTTCAGTTTTGTGTCTGCCCTTTTTGTGTTTTGCCCTTCGTTCTGTATTTGATTTTGAGAAGATGAACAATATGTCAAGGTAAACGTTTCTAATATTTGACGCATGAAGAAATGCAGTTTCTGTTTTGCTGTATATCACGAGCTTCAGCTCACCCCAAGGAAGTTTCGTCCCGGCACATGGACTCTGAGGAACATTTGTAATTTCATTTCGTACTACTTATTTCTCAATTTTTTTCGTTTTAGTGCTGTAAAGGTGAGTATTTTTTGAATCACCCTTTGTCAAAACATCACATTTCCGTTTCAATTTGACTAAAGCATTAAGGTTCGCCGATGAAGGAACCTTTGGAAAGAGTAAGCAAGGGCTGTGAGGGGAGGAGGGAGGACCTTTAAAAAAAGAAAGAAGCCGTGGTTATAGTATAAACGTGGCGTGTAGAAGGACGTCGCTTCGAATCTCGTAAAATGAATTTGTTGTTAATGTTAATTGATTTAAATGCATGTTTTTTATTTCCGATGTTTTGCCACGTCATTTTCATTGTACTGACTTCTTTATTTGCTGTTATTTTTCTTCCAACCATTCTTTTTTCGTTTGGAATCTGCCTGTGTCACCCATAACCTGCACCCAAGTGCCAACCAGAGCTGCTTATCGGTTGGTAATGCGGCAGCTCGTGTAAACCAGTGTAAGTATAGTTTCAGGTAAGCAACGATACGGAGAAATTACAGTTTGCTTTTAAAGCTGAAAATGATTTTTTTTTCTGTCTTGCGTTTCCTTCTAGAGGTTAGCTTTAACCATCTTGAACAAAGCAATCCTAATTTTAGTTGTGTCACGAATTGCTGACCGCTGTTTTCTCGGATATATTGCTCGTCACGAGGCTGTGGTTAGGTTAGCACATGAGTTTAATTTCCGGGTTACATAGCGAGGGTCTGCCGCAGTTCAGTCATTGGTCATTGAAAATCAAATGTCGACACAGCAATTTGCAATTCCACACGGCGGCCGCTTCCAGCAACGCCTCATGTTCCACAGTAACAGTTTTTGTGAAGTGAGCCGCCGTGTGTGTATGTCACCTACAACTGCGCGGTAAAAGCGGCCGATGTAGCAATATTGTAGTGGCATATGACAGACGTAAACTGTCAACTAATTTTAATCGTACTATAGACACTGTGTTGTGTTTTCTGGAGTATGTTGTTTTAATGTTTTGTGCTGTAATTGGTATCGCTCTAGTGTCTGGGGTGGACGTCTTTAAAGGGCATGGTAGATTGAGTGGTGAAACTGTTGCAGCTAATGTTCTGTTTGTTTCAGATAGACTCCACAATCAGTTGCCCGTAAATATACATCATTCCACACCATCTGTTGACACAAACAGTTGCTCTTATCTTCGAAATACGCATCATGTAATTTTCGAAACGCAACATGAAGTATCTTAACATGCGAGGTGCCGGGGCAAGCAGTGTATTTAACACTAAATTCTTCTAGAATCTCCATATGTAAATGATGCTCTAAGCCCCCCCTATTCTAACTCCGACTTTTGCTGTTGCACATGGATTAAAAAATATACGCGAACTGACTGTAATCAACCCTGCAAGTGGAGTAGAAAAGAGTTTGGCACCTGCAATAATTTAATTTGATAAATAAGTTAAATAAAGGAAGGTTTCATTAACGTAGTGAGAAATGATGGGTTGCTGTACCGATTAACAGAATGAAAGTTCTGTCCAAAATAACAATATGATTTATTAAGACTAAACACAAAATAATAAACAAAAACACATGAAACATTTACAATACATCAAATTGGCTCAAATTGGATACTCAAACAAACGCTATGAAGGTGAAGTTGTCCCTAAACTAGATTGTGAGGTTTAAGACGAAGTGGTATGTGGAGCCAATTCCTTGCCACTCAAATCTTAAGAGAGACACACAGCTAACCCAACATTAATTGCTGCTACTCAAGACAGAACAAAGAAAAAGACGAACAGGCGCGCTCAGCTGAGCTCTGATTATCACCTAGGAAAATCCCTATCTGCCGGTGCTGCGGACATACATTACCAAACTGTCTTCTTAACTGCCAGAACACGATCTGGCGTACCGGAGGAGATGGCTGGTTGCTACGACGTCCTCGACCGAAAGGCGAGAGCCAACTACCTAGAGCACCCGTACAGGCCGAACACACAACATTCCCGCCCCCACGACAGTGGCCGTGGTTAAACGTTCCAATCAGCAACTCGAAAACCGGCGGAAAATTCCACTCTATAGCTGGAGCACTACCATTCCACCAATGGAGATTCTTGGCGCCAATTTCTGCGCTGATTTTGCTACGTCACGGAGCTATGCCCTGAGCAAGCCAATCACAGTTACTATTTTGCAGAAAGCGCGGGAATTTTCCCACCACAACTACCTGGGTACACAAGTCATTCCCACGCCTCGCTGGTAGCCCACCAGAAAGTGTTTTCGCTAAGTTTCTGCGAAGTAACGGAACCTCTAGCCCAGCGGCTACTTCAGACCCCTCCGGGCGTGTCTTTTGACAATGTCGGCGTCTGCAAAGCATTCACTCGACTTCCTCACACCCGTCGGCTTAACGTTTTCCAGATCAGCAGAGCCCACCTGTCACCGGACCACCCGGGTGACGAGAGATGCTGCGTGGGAAGTCCGCGTGTGAAGGAATAGCGACTTTTCACTGCATGCAATTAGAGAGGAAAATCGTAAGATAAAAATATGAGAGGGGGCTCATGCCACCTCTCAAACAGTGCTGGAACTTGCCCTGTCAAATATCAGGAATTATTTTGAGTTTACCCTTGGGACTTCTTGCGGCTCTATCGTTAGTCCAAAGTTCACCGAAGAACAGAAGTAGTGACACAAAACGTTATTTGGGCAAGCGAATGCCAGAAAAGGGTACATGGTGGCGTAAAGAAAGAACCTCAGAACCTAGATAGGGCTAGTATCTGTCAGTTATAGTCCAGTAGATAAATCACCAGTCTTGACCCAATAAGAACCGCAACCAGGAAATCATTATGATTCCGATATTTCGCATCTATAGTGGCTCGATAAGCTCCGCAAGGCATGTCCGCTGGGACTCTAAATGGCACCCAGTGCTAGATGTGGCCGCAATACTGGAAGTCAAACCATTATTATGAGCCAAAACTGTTAATTTAAATGTGTAAGCAAATACTGGTGTGGCCATCTAGATTTTTCACAGTAAAAATGTAAAAAGGAATTAAATCTCTTTACATCAATGTTCTGCTGTCTTTGTTTATGGATCTCTACAAATGAGGTACATGTCGCCGAGAATTAGTGGGACCCCAGCAACGGGGGGATGAGGACAGCCGGCCTCGGTGGCCGAGCGGTTCTAGGCGCTTCAATCCGGAACCGCGCGAGTGCTACGGTCGCAAGTTCGAATCCTGCCTCGAGCATGGATGTGTATGATGTCCTTTGGTTAGTTAGGTTTAAGTAGTTCTAAGTTTTAGGGGACTGATGACCAAAGATGTTAAGTCCCATAGTTCTCAGAGCCATTTGAACCATTTGAGGAGGATAGATCCTCCTACGATTGATGAAAAGGGAGGAGTGTGGATTATGCACCCTTACATGGTAAGAGGTGGAAACACGTAATGCACCTTGGAACATTCTCAAAAATGATCGTTCTGGTGATCCAGATGTTATGGTGTAAGGAGGCATAATTTTACAGAAGCGTGCTTACCTCCAAATACTGGAACACGTTACTCTGATACTGTAATCACTCCCTATGTGCATCTTTTCGGGGATGCATTCGGCCCTGAATTCATTTATATGAATGACGAAGCACTTCCGTATCAAACTGCGCAGGTGGAAGAGCTATTCAAACTAGAGGATATGCCGTGAATGGACCGGCCAGTCATTCCCCCTACCAAAATGCCATAGAGGACTTGTGGAATACAATGGGAAGACCTACTGTAGTACACCCACGTGCACCAACGATCATCTGGCAGTTGTCTACCGCGGTTGTAGAAAAACGGATCGCCCTACCACAAGAACGCCTTAGAACTATGAGATTACGATGCAAAGCGTGCATTGTTCTCCTTGGTGATCTCACAACCTATTAAGAACCATGTCCCTCCTTTTATGATGTCCATGGGACCATGATGAATCGCGGCGACTTCATTATCTGCGAGGCACATTGCGCATTTCTTTCACTTAACTTGTGTACTGAAAGAAATAGTTTCCTTGCGTACTTCCCCCATTAACCATGGCCTTGGCGTCGGTGGGGCGGTTTGCGTGACTCAGCATTACAGACAGCCGTACCGTAGGTGCAACAACAACAACGGATGGTTCTGTTGAGCGGTCAGACAAAATTGTGGCTCTTGGAGAGGGGCAGCAGCCATTTCAGTATTTACGCGGGCAACAGTAGAGATGATTCATTGATCTGGGCTTGAAACATCAACCAAAACGGTCTTGCTGAGCTCCTACTACGAAAGGTTGAGAGCAAGGGGGAATTAAAGCCGTAATTTTTCCGGAAGGCATGCATCTCCACTGTATTCGGAAATGAAGAGTCTTGCACAGGATAGAGGAGCAGGAAGAGCCGCATCAAACCAGTCTTTGGACTGAAGACCACATCAACAACGACAGCAACAACAACAACAACAACAACAACGATCTTCTGTACCACGCTGTAGCAGTTCTTTCAATGTTCGGTACTAGTTTCATCGAGCTCCGTTACTTCGCAGTGGCATATCTTTTTAAAATTACTTTCGCCCGTAAGTTTTGCAGACTAGTGTACAACCTTCAACCATTCCAGCTATGCAAAGGCTTCCTAAACATACAGCATCATCGTCGTCCTGACATATGACGTTACCATAATTTTCGCTGTTAATCGTTGGAGAAATAAATGGAGCAATTACAGATTAACCTCTGTACCACGCCGCAGAGGAGTAATACTATACATGCTACAAGACTGGGTCGTCAAGAAAATAATCACTTAGTGAAGAGAGCAGTAACAGAAATCGATGTTGTAAACGGACATACAGAGTTGCGCTGTGGCACGTTCACATCTACCTCTAAAATACACAGAAGCATACACACTCACGGGCGCACACACGTACGTACACACACGCAGGGGTACTGGAAGAAACGGAAAGAGAGAGAGAGAGAAAGAGATAGACACAGAGAAACAGAGAAATGAAACCAACTGACAGTCGCCAGGTACAAAGCAAACAACCGGAAAACGAACATCAACTGTAAACACACTGTGTAACAAAATCGAAACGACCTTACGTCAGGCACTCTCCTCTCATACAATAGATGAAATCTTTTTCTCCCGGCTACGTAAAAGCCAAAATATCACAGTACGTAAAATTCGGTCAATAAAAATTGACGGCGCTATAGAATCAAAACATGATAGAACGAAAAAGAAAGCAACACTGTGTGTTTTACAAAAACAGTTGGAATCTGTTTCCATGCTTTCTTTTTCTGTGATATGGAGTGTAGTCGTTACCAATCACAGTTGACGGAAAAAACGGTCTAAGTCCATTTAAGTAGAAAATGAGATTATGGCACATTCTGATGGCCAGCTGTGAGTACTACAAGGCAATAAAAATGACTTTCAGATAACATGGAAAAGTACCAAGATGCAAAGAGTTTTACTTTTAGTGGTAACAGAAAGAACATTCGAAGTCGATCTTCTCATGGAAAGAGTGGGGAACGTCAAGGTTTTCTTCAAATGCTTGCAAGACATCTTTTACTCTAGACTGTTTACGGCTACAAACATTATCGGTTGAGTTCTCCACTCTTAGTTGTTTCCTTCTTGAAATACCGATTAGTTTCAAGCGTGACAGTAGTGTGATCCTCCTAGGATCTTTAAAATGTGTTGATTATCAGAAGGTGGAGGTGACAAGCCATGTATTAATCACCCAGCTAAAAAGAGAAAAAGTTATGACAGAATGGGTTATGTCTGTAGGGATCTTAGAGCAAATTCTCACTCTTGAGACGTTGTTTGAGTGTTTCAAACATATAAAACCCCACGAAAGACAACAAATTATCAAGAACTTTAATTTATTAGGGGACTGGAATGACAACTCTTCCTATTTAGCAAGCTTAATTTTTCTGACATTAATTGCTCATAGAAGGCCTAGGTAGGACGATCCCACTACCAGAGATTGCTCTTTACGACATATTCTAAGAATGAAACGAAATGACAACATGAGTGAAATTCTGGGATATTCTCCTTTTACTCTGAAAATTAAGTGAAAAGCAAAGGTAAAGGAAAATGTCACAAATGCTTCAATATTTCCAACACAACATTAAAAAAATTACGAAAACAAGCGACATAAGACTTTCTAAAAGCGAACAAATAACAATAATAATAAAAATATTTTGATAATAATTAAGTTTGTCACCTTCCAAGATTCAGCTGATGTTTATAAAAGGTCACCTGTGCAGCCTACACAAACTGCAGTACGAAGTCAGAGGTTTTCTTAAGAAGACGTTACTGCGTTTCATTCTGGTCGTTTCCAGCTGCATTAGAGACGGGAAAATACCCTACGGTAAAAGTTGTATTCGCGTCAGCAAAGAAATGCGATTTCACAGAGTTAGTGAACCATCCATGTGTAGAACATTCTCTTACTTCTGCAGTGGCAGTTAAGCCGGCAAGATTAACATACTGTTCACAAAGCAAAAAATAAGAAAAATTCTAGCCGTTCACGAGTTAAATAACTTTCTTGCAGTCACAAAATTAAATTTCTCGTTGTCACTAAGTATGAAAAGTTTCTTCAAAATTACAAGAAAATGTCCAACGAATCTGGAAAGATAATTCATCTCTATTTCCAAAAGTAAGGCGACGATCACGCTGTTGCCAAATAACGTTGTTGCCAAATATATCTTGTGAAATTTCCAAGTCTCAGCTTTTGAAACAGCAGGAACCTATTTTTTGGATGCCGGTCAAAATCTCAAGCTTGTGCTGCTACCCAAATCTTGCTAGATGTCTGAGCTACCACACATCAGATTGAGGGCTTCCATTCAACCCACGCACAGAATACGTCACTCAGTTCACATCGAATCTACTTGATAATTACAGTTATCTGAATACGTATAATACCATGGAAATATTACAGATCTAAATAAAGCATCCTTTGATTTATGTAACTGTATTATTATACGTTTATATGCGTAACTGTGTAATTAAGATATAGTTGCCTCATGGCAGTTGTCAGTTATGAAAGCTCTTATATAAAATTTTTGGAATGAACCACACTAATGCTGAGTGTAGCTTAGCCACTTTTCCCAGATTGGAAAGCATCGTAATCGGCAAGCATCTTGGCTTTTGGCAGTTTTGCTAAGAAACACAAATGGACCACATAAAGAAAAGAACCGTACTAATTGCACTACAGTATTGGAAAAGTTCACAAAGTATGAACAAACAGTAAAAATTAAACACCATCATGTCAGTTACTGTAGACATATTGGTATTCAAGAATTACTGGGGATAAATTTCCTCTGTCATCTTACTGCAGCAGCTAAAAATTACTTACTTTAGAAGAAACAGATGAACATGCAGTCTACCAACTGTCAACATTTTTTTCGTTTTTTGAAACAGTAGTCATCAGTTGTAACTTACCTAATTTTGTAAAAAACTACTAGAAGTGTAAGTCATCAAGTGGCTTAGTTGCGAAAATAATTTTTGACATCTGTGTGTCGTATCTTCAGTCACTGCTTTGTGACGCCACAACCCCAAGTAAAAATTGACATAAATCAAAGTGCAACATCTGTTCATTGAAACTACTAGGTAGTAAATGTCAGAGCAGTGAAAACTAGCTGCCCATTCGAGTAAATACTGGTCAGTAAAATACAGAACAGCGGAAAAATTGCAGTAAACTGATTATTAAACTTATCGTAACACTTAGAAACCTCCCCCCATGAACCATGGACCTTGCCGTTGGTGGGGAGCCTTGCGTACCTCAGCAATACAGGTGTCCGCACCGTAGGTGCAACCATAACCGCGGAGTATCTGTTGAGAGGCCAGACAAATATGTGGTTCCTGAAGAGGGGCAACAGCTTTTTCAGTAGTTGCAGGGGCAACAGTCTGCATGAATGACTGATCTGGCCTTGTAACATCAACCAAAACGGCCTTGCTGTGCTGGTACTGCGAACGGCTGAAAACAAGGGGAAACTGCAGCCGTAATTTTTCCAGAGGACATGCAGCTATACTGTGTGGTTAAATGATGATGGCGTCCTCTTGGGTGAAATATTCCGGAGGTAAAATAGTTCCCCATTCGGATCTCCGTGAGGTGACTACTCAACAGGTCGTCGTATCCAGGAGAAACTAAACTGTCACCCTACGGACCGGAGCGTGGAATGTCAGACCCTTTAATCCGGCAGGTAGTTTAGAAAATTAAAAAAAAAAAAGGAAATGAATAGGTTAAAATTAGATAGAGTGCGATTTAGTGAAGTTCGGAGGCAGAAGGAACAAGACCTCTGGTCAGGTGAATACGGGTATAAAAACAAAATCAATTAAGGGTAATGCAGTAGTAGGTTTAATAATGAATAAAAAATAGGAACGCAGATAAGCTACTACGAACAGCATAGTGAACGCATTATTGTAGCCACGATAGACATGAATCCGACGCCAACGGTAATAGTACAAGTTTATAAGCCAACTAGCTCCGGAGATGATGAAGAAGTTGAAGAAATTTATGATGCGATAAAAGAAATTATTCAGATGGCTAAAGAAGACGAAAATTTAACAGCCATTGGGGACTGGAATACGATTGTAGGAAAAGGAAGAGAAGGAAAAGTAGTAGGTGAATATGGACTGGGGTAAGGAATTTTGCACAGAGTATAACTTAATTAAGGCTAACACTTGGTATAAGAATCATGAAAGAAATTTAAATAGGTGGAAGAGGCATGGAGGCACTGGAACGTTCCAGATAGATTATATAATAGTGAGACAGAGATTTAGGAAGCAGGTTCTAAATTGTAAGACATTTACAGAGTAGATGCGGATTCTGATCACAGATTATTGGTTATGAAATGAGATTAAAACTGAAGAAACTGGAAAAGGTAGGAATTCAACGAGATATGACCTGGATAAACTGAAACAATCTGAGGTTGTAGAGAGTTTCAGAGAGAGCATTATGGAATGATTGACAAGAATAGGGGAAAGAAATACAATAGAAGAAGAATGAGTAACTGTGAGAGATAAAATAGTGAAGATAGGAGAGGATCAAGTAGGTAAAAAGACCAGGGCTTATAGAAATCTTTGGGTAACAGAACAGATATTGAATGTAATTGACGAAAGAAGAAAATATAAAAATGCAGTAGATGAAGCAGGTGAAAAGAAGTACGGACGTTTCAAAAATGAGATCGACAGGAAGTGAAAAATGGCTAAGCAGGGATGGCTAGAGGACAAATGTAAGGATGTTGAAGCATGTATCACTAGGAGTAAGATAGATACTGCCTACAGCGAAATTAAAGAGACCTTTGGAGAAAAAGAGAACCACTTTTATCGATATCGAGAGTGCAGATGGCAAACCAAATCTGAGCAAAGAAGGGAAAGCAAAAAGGTGGAAGGAGTACATAGAGGGTCTTTTTTTAGCGATGTACTTGAGAGCAATATTATGAAAATGAATAGGAGGTAGATGAAGTTGAAATGGGGGATATGATAAACCTAGAAGAATTTGACAGAGGACTGAAAGACCTAAGTTGAAAATAAGGCCAAGGGACAAGACAACATTCTATTAGTACTACTGATAGCCTTGGGAGAGCCATCCATGACTAAACTCTTCCATCTGGCGATCAAGACGTATAAGGCAGGAGAAATACCTCCAGACTTCAAGAAGAATATAGTAACTCAAATCTCAAATAAATCAGGTTTCGACAGGTGTGACAATTTCCGAACTACCAGTTTAATAAGTCATGGTTGCAAAATACTAACAGGAATTCTTTACAAACGAATGGAAGAACTGGTAGAAGCCGACCTCGGGAAAGATCTGTTTGGATTCTGTACACGTGTTGGAACACGCGAGGCAACACTGACCCAACGATTCATCTTAGAAGGTAGGTTAAGGAAAGGCAAACCTACGTTTCTAACACTTATAGATTTAAAAAATGCTTTTGACAATGCTTACTGGAATACACTCTTTCAAATTCTAAAGGTGACAGATATAAAATAAAGAGAGCGTACGACTATTTACAATTTGTACATATAACAGATGGCAGTTGTAACAGTCGAGGGGGAAGAAGGAGAAGCAATGATTGACAAGGGGGAGAGACAGGGTTGTAGCCTGTCTCCAGTGTTATTCAATCTGTAAATTGAGCAAGCAGGAAGAGCAACAAAAGAAAAATTTGGAGTAGGAATTAAAATCCATGGAGAAGAAATAAAAACTTTGATTTTGCCGAGGACATTTTAATTCTGAGAGAGACAGCAAAGGACCTGGGAGACCAGCTGAACGGAATGGACAGTGTATTGAACGGAGGATATAGGATGAACGTCAGGAATAGCAAAACAAAGATAATGGAGTATAGTTGAATTAAATCAGGTGATGCTGATTAGGAAATGAGACACTTAAAGTAGTAAATGAGTTTTGCTACTTGAGGAGAAAAATAACTGAAGACAGTAGAAGTTGAGAAGATATAAAATACAGACAGGCTGTGGCAAGGAAGGCGTTTCATAGGAATTTGTTAACATCGCCTAGGGAGTTAGGTGTAAAGAAGTCTTTTATGAAAGTATTTGTATGGAGTGTAGCCACGTCTGGAAGTGAAACATGGACGATAACCAATGTAGACAAGTAGAGAATAGAAGCTTTCGAAATGTAGTGCTACAGAAGAACGCTGAAGATTAGATGGGTAGATCACGTAACTTTGAGAAGGTACTGAATAGAGTTGACGAGAAGAGGAATTTGTAGCACAACTTGAGTAGGAGGAGGGATCGGTTGGTAGGGCACGATCTGAGGTAATAAAGGATTACCAATTTAGTATTGAAGGGAAGCGTGGAGGTTAAAAATCATAGAGGTAGACCAAGAGATGAATACACTAACTAGATTCAGAAGGATGTAGATTGCAGTAGTTATTCGGAGATAAAGCGGATTGCACAGGATAGAGTAGCGTGGAGAGCTGCATCAAACCAGTCTCTGAATTGAAGACCACAACAACAACAACAACAATCTGAGCAGTGACTCTTATTTCAGTTGATAGATTACGAAACGATTTGTTTGGAAATATCTACAAATCTGACATATTAAAATTACCTGACACTGTCAGTTTTATAGGAGGCAATCTTTAAACAGAGTTGTAGTCATCTTTATTCGAATTTTTTACTTGCTGAGATACATCGATTGTTAGATTCGGCAAATTAAATCGCCATCTTCAGATCACATAATAAAATTAATGTCTACTTCGAATATATAAGCAAGACGCTTGGTCACAATCGTTTTTACAATCTCAAAGTCAAAAATTGTTGACAAATCGTTATATTTTACTAGTCTATTGAGATGCTGCTTCCCTTTATTACTGGTTAAAACTGCATGTGGACGTATATTTCCTTGCGATCTCTGCAGATAAATGGTTATCGTCAAAAAGACAACACTAAATTTGCCATACTTACCACAACAATGAATTCTGTTGTAATTTTAATCGAATTTGCAGCACAACAATTGAGATTAGCGTTCACTTTGTCAGGTTATTCAATTTGATACTCTCTTGCAGAGACGTCATTGGAAATTCACCTTTTGTGGTATTCTGCAAACAGCGCCAAAGACTTAATTTCAGTGTGAGCAATACTTGTCATTCATCATAAAAAATTATTGTTTATGACATAAAGTGCGTATAAATCATTATTTATATGAAAAACCGTACTCGTGTGGTAAAGTTTGTCTCCACTCATTGTTGAAGAATGTACTATGCAGTACAGTACTTACTTGAAACTGAACAGCAACAGCAGGAGTGTTTAAAGTAAAAAAGTTTCAGCAGTTTTGTAGCGATAATGGGCAGACCTGGACAGTCTACTGACATTGCAGCAGCAAGTGCACATTTCACACCACGACTTTCTTCAACACGACCGGCAGCTGTGGCCGAGAGGTTCTAGGCACTTCAGTCCGGAACTGCGCTGCTGCTACGGTCACAGGTTCGAATCCTGTCTCGGGCATGGATTTGTGTGAAGTCCTTAGGTTAGTTACGTTTAAGTATCAAGACTAGGGGGCTGATGACCTCAGATGTTAAGTCCTATAGTGCTTAGAGCCATTTGAACCATTTTTCAACACGACTGATCCCGACCCCAAGCTTCCAAAATACGTCTCCAAGAGCGATCAAGTGCCTGGGAGGATATTAGTTGGTCCGTCTATTTCTCGTTCTCGTTTTGCCTACTTCTGGCACCCCAACTTTTCAATTAAAATTAATCTGAGCAATAATATCTGTAGACATTTTGACTGCTTTTGGACACGTGTAACACTTCGGGGGTTGAAATCAAAAGTTTTGTTTGTCAATCAATGACAAACCTTCTTTAAGACATCTTTTCTCCCAAGCTAAAACGGGGAAACACTGTAGGGCCAAAGAAACTGGTACACCTGCCTAGTATCGTGTAGGGCCCCGGAGATCACGTAGAAGTGCCGCAGCACGACGTGGCATGGACTGGACTAATGTCTGAAGTAGTGCTGGAGGGAAGTGACACCATGAATCTCGCAGGGCTGTCCATAAATCCGTAAGAGTGCGAAGCGGTGGAGATCTCTTCAGAACAGCAGGTGGCTAGGAATCCCAGATATGCTCAATGATGTTCATGTGTGGAGAATTTGGTGGATAGCGGGAGTGTTTAAAGTTATAAGGGTGTTCCTGGAGCCGCTCTGTAGCAATTATGGACGTGTGGAGATGTGGCATTGTCCTACTGGAATTGCCGAACCCCATCAGAATGCACAATGGACATGTATGTAGGTTATCAGGATGCATACAAATGTGTCACCTGCCAGAGTCGCACTAGACGTATCATGCGTCCCGTATCATTCCAACTGCACATGCCCCCCACGCCATTACAGATCCTCCACCAGCTTGAACAATCCCGTGTTGACGTGCAGGGTCCAGGCATTCGTGCGGTTGTCTCCACACCCGAACACGTCCATCCCCTCGATACAATTTGAAGCGAGACTCTTCCGACCAGGCAACGTGTTTCCAGTAATCAACGGTCCATTGTCGGTGTTGACGGGCCCAAGCGAGACGTAAACCTTTGTCTCGTACAATCATTAAGGGTATAGGAGTGGGCTTTCGGCTCATAAAGTACCTATCGATGATGTTTTGTTGAATGGTTCGCACACTGACACTTGTTGATGGTCGAGCATTGGAATTTGCAGCAACTTGCGGAAGGGTTGCACTCTGTCACGCTGAACGCTTCTCTTCAGTTGTCGTTGGTCCCCTTCTTGCAGGAACTTTCTCCGGCCGCAGCAATGTCGGAGATTTGATGTTTTACCGGATTTCTTATGTTCACGGTACACTTGTGAAGTGGGAAATCCGCACTTCATCGCTTCCTCGGAGACGCTGTCCCCCATCGCTCTTGCACCTACTATAACACCACGTTCAAACTCAAATAAGTCTTTAGGACCTGCCATTGTAGCAGCAGTAACCGATCGAACAACTGCACCTTACTGTCTTATATAGAATGTTGTCGACAGCAGCGCCGTATTCTGCCTGTTTACATATCTCTGTAATTGAATAAGCATTCTTAAAACAGTTTCTTTGGCGCTTCACTGTATATGCACATAACGGATATTACTTTGCATTGTGAATCATAATTTATGAGAAATCCACAGTCGAATTGGGGAGGGGAGTAGGGATGGCTCTCAGTAATGTGATAAACGGATATTCGTATCACCTTCAACGCAGTGGAAATCTGCTTTGAAAGATATTGAACTGTCTATAGGAATTTTATCAAAAGTGAAGAAATTCCTCCAGCTGTATGTAAGGTATCGATTTTATTTTGGCAACTAGTTTCAACGTTGTAACAATGTCATCTTCAGGCCGATACACTTGTTGACGTCAACTGCATATGGCTGATACTAGAAGTCAGTGGTGAAATATGGACGTGCCCCGTGTGGAATGTGGGTAGTAACTAGTCACTACCCACCTTCCACACGGAGCACGTCCATATTTCACCACTGACTTCTAGTATCAGTCGCACGCAGTTAACGTCAACAAGTGTATGGGCCTGAAGATGACGTTGTTACAACGTTGAAGCTAGTTGCCAAAATAAAATCGAAACCTTACATACAGATGGAGGAATTTTGTTCACTTTTGATATAAATTAATACCAACTGACGTCCCACTATCCTCTATATCAACTATGGATGTACGAAGATGTCTATAGGAAGGTGTACCCATATGGCATACTGCTGTGATTAACGAGTATCGATTGCGACATATTCGTGCAGGTATGTAATACTCATAATTAGCTTCCCACCATATTATTAGATCGCTAACAACGATAATTCCTTGTCAAATATTTATTTGTTTATCACTTCGAGCAATGTTCGCCATCACTACGTCATATAAAAGGACTTAATATATAGTGATGTAACACATTATTTGGGACTGAATATTGGGGCTCAATTAAGATTGGAATTACTTGAGTCGAACCTATGGTTTGTGATTAAAACCGACTAGACCGTTTAATACGAGGGACATCCAATAAATAACGAAACATACTGATGTAGTAAAAAAACTATGCATTTTTACAAAACTAAACTTTTCCTGCTTCTCAGCATAATCACTACAAAAATTAATACACTTATCCTAACAATCAATTAGATTTTCACAACTGATTCAAAGAATTCTTTTTTCTTGCTGCTTGAGCCACTTTCCCACGAATATTGTTCCATGCTTTCTTTTGGACTATGGTTCAAAATGGGGAAACGAAAATTCATGACTCGCTTGGATTTTGTTTAGAGGAGTGTCACATTCCCTTCCACAGGGTTCCTTTAAGTTCGTGCACTTTGAGTATTGATTCCTTGTGTTGTTGAATTAATTCTCTCGTAGTGCGTCTTGGGCTTCTTTCTAAATGGGGTACACACCGGCCTAAACGTGCTTCTCCTTGCTGTGGTAGAAAAGAAGTCGATAGTTACCGCGTCCCCGTGTATAGTCGACAGTGATATTTGCGTGGTTCGAATCCCAACAATCGCTGTATTTTTCGTCACGTCATTTCAAGTTCAAACATACACACGGTATGCTGATGTCGAAAGAAACCTATATTTAATGTTCATTCGTGGCTACAAAACAACGGCATTAGAAAACGGGTAGGCAGTCATTATTAATTTTCTTGCTGCTGCAGTTCCAAACATCTCGCCACAGCTGAGAAAATTCAATATCTGGCCATTATCTGTGCTTCCATAACAATCGTATTTGGTGCTGCTTTCGAATCGCCATCCAACACACGCATTACGTCATTTCAAATTTGTTACTTGGGAAGGAAACCATTATTAACATCTTTCGTGGTTAGTTAAGAGGTACAAGAGCTTCTGGATTGTTGTCCCGATACAGTAAAAAGTTTTGTTCGTGTAATTTAAAGACCAGTTTCTCTAACTGATACTGACTAAAAATATGTTGTATCACATCTCTTCATGGTTAGTCAGCAACGGCGATTAGTGTGGTGGTCGAGTCTCTGAGCACCTGAATATCAAACTTCTTTAATGTCACATTGTGTTAGATAACAAGTACGATAGGTGATTTTCGAACTGCACATTGGTCACCGTGCCATCATGAAGACAGTGAAATTACTAGGAATAGTTTGTTGATGGTGAGGTTTCGATAGAGCGCTTGATTTTTCTAATTGGTTAGTTCATTAATTAATTTATGCAAAAGCACTCGCCAAGTGAACAAAGTTTAATAGATGGCTGGAGATTCCTTTAGAGAACCAGATTTCAAGAATGAGTGATGTCTTAACAGTTACGGTCTCTATTTATGTTAGGTACTAATGAGTCGCAACACTTTAAATATCACTTCTAGTAATAAATTTTTTACCAGCGGTAGGGACTGTCTCAGGCGTTCTCTGATATCTGCAGTATCCTAGTGTTAATTTATATCTGGCTCTGGCGCCAAACGGAGTAGTACTTTTGGAGGTCACTTGTGATAACAACTTTGTATTGTCAAGTGACTACCAAAACGACATTAGAGGACCTGCAAGCCAGTTACGCTATGTGCGCCGCATGCTAATCAAGCGAAACGCAGTTTAGGTGGTTCGGATACTTTTCAGCGGGATATTTCATCATATCCACTGATTTACGTCCCATTCGGATAATTACTTTAATTCCTTTGCCGCGAGTTTTTTTTCCCCCTTTTGTCTCGGAGTGTACATGCTGATAGTCTGAGGGGTTCTTTTTTTCCGTCCAGTATACACCCCTCTCCTTCACTCTGTTCTAGTCACTGGGACTGCTAGCTGCGAAACAGATTCGCGGTATATGCCCTAGGAAAGATATTTATTACTTGCCGCATTCAGTGGAGAATGTAACTGTAATTTTGTCAGGTTTTTAGGTCTTCTTAATTGGCCAGAGGATCTATACAAGTGCGGTGTACTTAAGGATAATGTTATGGAAATGGAAGAGGATGTAGATGAAGATGAAATGGGAGATATGACACTGCGTGAAGAGTTTGACAGAGCACTGAAAGACCTAAGTCGAAACAAAGTCCCAGGAGTAGACAACATTCCATTAGAACTACTGACAGGCTTTGGAGAGCCAGTTCTGACAAAACTCTACCATCTGGTGAGCAAGATGTATGAGACAGGTGAAGTAGCCCCAGACTTCAAGAAGAATATAATAATTCCAATCCCAAAGAAAGCAAGTGTTGACAGATGTGAAAATTACCGAACAATCAGTTTAATAAGTCACGGCTGCAAAATACTAACGCGAATTCTTCACAGAAAAATGGAAAAATTGGTAAAAGCTGACCTCGAGGAAGATCAGTTTGGATTCCGTAGAAATATTGGAACACATGAGGCAATACTGGCCCTACAACTAATCTTAGGAGACAGTTAAGAAAGGCAAACCTACGTTTCTATCATTTGTAGACGTAGAGAAAGCTTTTGACAATGTTAACTGGAATACTCTCTTTCAATTTCTGAAGGGGCAGGGGTAAAATACAGGGAGCGAAAGGCTATTTATAGTTTGTACAGAAACCAGATGGCAGTTATAAGAGTCGAGGGACATGAAAGGGAAGCAGTGGTTGGGAAGGGAGTGAGACAGGGTTGTAGCCTCTCCCCGATGCTATACAATCTGTATATAGAGCAAGCAGTAAAGGAAACAAAAGAAAAATTCGGAGTAGGTATTAAAATCCATGGAGAAGAAATAAAATCGTTTATGTTCGCCGACGACACTGTAATTCTGTCGGAGACAGCAAAGGACTTGGAAGATCAGTTGAACGGAATGGACAGTGTCTTGAAAGAAGGATATAGCTTGAAAGTCAACAAAAGAAAAACAAGGATAATGGAGTGTAGTCGAATTAAATCAGGTGATGCTGAATGAATTTGATTAGGAAATGAGACACTTAAAGTAGTAAATGAGTTTTGCTACTTGGGGAGAAAAATAACTGAAGACAGTCGAAGTAGAGGAGATATAAAATGTAGACTGACAATGGCAAGGAAAGCGTTTCTGAAGAAGAGAAATTTGTTAACATCGAATATAGATTTAACTGTCAGGAAGTCGTTTCTGAAAGTGTTTGTATGGAGTGTAGCCATGTATGGTAGTGAAACATGGGCGATAAATAGTTTAGTTAAGAAGAGAATAGAAGCTTTCTAAATGTGATGCTACAGAAGAATGCTGAAGATTAGGTGGGTAGATCACATAACTAATGAGGAAGTATTGAATAGAATTGGGTAGAAGAGGAGTTTGTGGCACAACTTGACAAGAAGAAGGGATCGGTTGGTAGGACATGTTCTGAGGCATCAAGGGATCACAAATTTAGTATTGGAGGGCAGCGTGGAGGGTAAAAGCCATAGATGCAGACCAAGAGATGAATGCACTAAGCAGATTCAGAAGGATGTGGGTTGCAGTAGGTACTGGGAGATGAAGAAGCTTGCACAGGATAGAGCAGCATGGAGAGCTGCATCAAATCAGTCTCAGGACTGAAGACCACAACAACAACAATTGGCTTTCAATGTCGAATGCTAATATACACATTCCAGTCACATTAATGTGACCACAGCCTTTATTCGACGTCAACGTGCAATAACGATCACACACAGCAGTTGGCGTCACTAATCGTGAAGGAGATATAAATTGTGACCGGGAGAGGCGGTAAACAGTGCAGCCATAGTCGTAATGCGAAAACAGAGCGAATTCTCTGACGTCCGAATGGGCATGATCATTGGCATCCGGACAAAATGTGGAAGCCTTTCCGAAATGGCTAAGTTTGTAAACTGTTCACGTGTCGCCTCGGTTAAAATACACTCCTGGAAATGGAAAAAAGAACACATTGACACCGGTGTGTCAGACCCACCATACTTGCTCCGGACACTGCGAGAGGGCTGTACAACCAATGATCACACGCACGGCACAGCGGACACACCAGGAACCGCGGTGTTGGCCGTCGAATGGCGCTAGCTGCGCAGCATTTGTGCGCCGCCGCCGTCAGTGTCAGCCAGTTTTCCGTGGCATACGGAGCTCCATCGCAGTCTTTAACACTGGTAGCATGCCGCGACAGCGTGGACGTGAACCGTATGTGCAGTTGACGGACATTGAGCGAGGGCGTATAGTGGGCATGCGGGAGGCCGGGTGGACGTACCGCCGAATTGCTCAACACGTGGGGCGTGAGGTCTCCACAGTACATCGATGTTGTCGCCAGTGGTCGGCGGAAGGTGCACGTGCCCGTCGACCTGGGACCGGACCGCAGCGACGCACGGATGCACGCCAAGACCGTAGGATCCTACACAGTGCCGTAGGGGACCGCACCGCCACTTCCCAGCAAATTAGGGACACTGTTGCTCCTGGGGTATCGGCGAGGACCATTCGCAACCGTCTCCATGAAGCTGGGCTACGGTACCGCACACCGTTAGGCCGTCTTCCGCTCACGCCCCAACATCGCGCAGCCCGCCTCCAGTGGTGTCGCGACAGGCGTGAATGGAGGGACGAATGGAGACGTGTCGTCTTCAGCGATGAGAGTCGCTTCTGCCTTGGTGCCAATGATGGTCGTATGCGTGTTCGGCGCCGTGCAGGTGAGCGCCACAATCAGGACTGCATACGACCGAGGCACACAGGGCCAACACCTGGCATCATGGTGTGGGGAGCGATCTCCTACACTGGCCGTACACCACTGGTGATCGTCGAGGGGACACTGGATAGTGCATGGTACATCCAAACCATCATCGAACCCATCGTTCTACCATTCCTAGACCGGCAAGGGAACTTGCTGTTCCAACAGGACAATGCACGTCCGCATGTATCCCGTGCCACCCAACGTGCTCTAGAAGGTGTAAGTCAACTACCCTGGCCAGCAAGATCTCCGGATCTGTCCCCCATTGAGCATGTTTGGGACTGGATGAAGCGTCGTCTCACGCGGTCTGCACGTCCAGCACGAACGCTGGTCCAACTGAGGCGCCAGGTGGAAATGGCATGGCAAGCCGTTCCACAGGACTACATCCAGCATCTCTACGATCGTCTCCATGGGGGAATAGCAGCCTGCATTGCTGCGAAAGGTGGATATACACTGTACTAGTGCCGACATTGTGCATGCTCTGTTGCCTGTGTCTATGTGCCTGTGGTTCTGTCAGTGTGATCATGTGATGTATCTGACCCCAGGAATGTGTCAATAAAGTTTCCCCTTCCTGGGACAATGAATTCACGTTCTTATTTCAATTTCCAGGAGTGTATTTGAAGCACGGCAAAATGGCGCTATCACAAACCTTGTGCCGAGGCAAATGTGGTGCACCACTGGCCATAGATGACAGGGTTCAACGACGGCTGCAGAGATGTACACGGTCGCGTAGACATGCCACTGTTGAGCAACTGATCGCCAAGAACAACCAAGGTGGTTGCCAGCAGTGTCCTCAACGAACGTTGCTGCTTATAGGCCTGCGTACCAGGCACCTGTTTCATGCACTCGTGCTCACTTCATCGGACATGAAGGTTGGAATTTGCCAGCAAATAACGCCACTGGTGGTCCACCGAGTGGCGACAGGTGGTATTTTCAGATGAATCACGTTTTATGCTCCATCAGACGATGACCGTTAGCGTGTACGGCGTGGAGCGGCTGAAACCAAAGACATTACAACAATTATATAGCCGTAGAATGTTTTCGTGCCATTCCCTGGTCGTTTTCCTTATTCTGAAAGTCGCAAAGTATCAACATAAATATATTCTTGGGGACCATGTGCACCCCTAATATACTTCGTTTCTCCGCGGCACGATGACATCTACCATCAGGAAAATGCAACGTGTCACGCATCTGACTTCGAACGTGCGTGATTTGAAGAGCACCAAAATAAGTTTACCGTACTCCACTCGCCACAAACTTCTCGAATTTAAGCCCAAGCTAGTGTTTGTGGAGCCACCTCGATAGGGCTGCCCGCGCCATGCTTTCTCGACCGAAAAACTTAGAGCAGCTGGCAGTGGAGCTAAAGTCGGCATGGCTCTACACTCCTGTCGCCACATTTCAGAACGTCAGTGACTCTCTTCGTGGACGTCGCAGCGGTCCGCTCTGTAAAAGGTCGTTATTCTGGCTTTTGGCAGGTGGTCACGTTAATTTTACTCAACAGAGTAGATATGTGGCAACTGTGGGTCTGTACGGGAGTGCAACTTCGTTACATTAGAATCCTCAAGGGTTGAATACATTTTTAAATGCGAAATTTAATATTTCTACTTTCCCTCTGCTGACAGTCTCAGCACTAGGTGCATCCACGAGAGACTGAGTGGAATTCTCTCTCTTTGTGCTGACATACGAACTTCTTAGACAAGTATATGACTCATGTGTCAGAAATCATTGTTAACCAACAAGGAAATATGTGCAATTGTCCGTCCTTCAGGTCCGTCTTTTACGAATGGACAGGATAGCGGCTCGTATAATCTGTTTCCCAATTACTGCTAACTGGTAGCTACCACTCTCGAAAGTTTTGGGTGGTACTCTTAGTAAGTCATTGGTGTTACCCACTTAAATTCACTCTTCCAAAAGTAAGGAGCCACATGTTTGTTTGAATCTTGTATGCTTAGTGAATTTTCACGACGCAACTCTATTGTCAGTTGTTTAGGTTTTGTTGACGTACGCAGTCGATGTTTCGTATCAGTTAACTCTCCATCCATCCACCATCAGCTGTTCAGGAATCAGATGGTTCAAATGGCTCTGAGAATTATGGGACTTAACATCTGAGGTCATCAGTCCCCTAGAACTTAGAACTACTTAAACCTAACTAACCTAAGGACACAACACACATCCGTACCCGAGGTAGGATTCGAACCTGCAACCATAGCGGTCGCGCGGTTCCAGACTGAAGCGCCTAGAACGTCTCGGCCACACAGGCCGGCATTCAGGAATCATTTACAGTAACAACAATTTTAAGTTCATGTCACTTGGAAGAAATGGGCATCGTTATGTGTAACTTCGGGTATTCGCTTTACTAAAGAAGGGCAGACTTACCACTGCAGAAGTAAGAAATTTAAAAAAAGAGCTCTTTAATTTCAAGAAGGCCTATATATGCGACTGATGATAAGCATTACAGCAGTGGTTGGTTATTTCGTGGACGTATTTGAAGGCATCGCCAATATAATCAGGCACAAATGGCTGGCATTCAGCCAGTCCACAATTCTGATTTCGTGTTACAGACGCAAGGGTGCGTACGAAGTTCCTCAGCTTATTTCGCAGCAACTTGGATGTTCTCCAACGCCATTAAGGTTAAGATTAGGTTGGCAGAATGACTGGAGGCAGTGGAAACTTTAGATGGCCGTTTCCAGTTTAACACCCTGGGCTCAGGCAATTCAGTTCCGTTGAAGCTGCCAAGTGGGCCGGATACACTAAAGCGTTGACTAATGCGCGGTATGGGAAAAGCGTTCTGGATACTCTACAATAACCATCTATATGTAGTGTGTCCCGTGTTTAGGAGATTATTGCTGAAATATGTTCTAATAAGAGTAGTTCCCTTTCTTTTATGTGATCATGTACTGTTCTGACGAAGCAGAAAGTATTAGACCACTGTAAGAAATTTACTACGAGGGTTGCCCAGAAAGTAATGCACCACATTTTTTTCCCACCCGAAAACAATGCTACAAATGCGAAACGTTACGTACGTATTATTTGAAGTCTCCTGAGTGAGCGCTCCAAGTTTCCTTCACTTCCGCTAGATAGTGTAGCTGCAGGACAGTTTCAAAATGACGTCTGTAGGTGATGTACGTTACAAGCAACATCATTGAATTTCTCACTGCAGAGAAATAACTCAAACGCTTGTGAAAATTCTATGGAACATCTGATATCGACAGATGTACAATTAGTTGTTGGGCACGGATGATGAGGTCATCAGGCGGCCCGGCGGAGCTCCACGATTTGCAGTGGTCGGGCAGACCATCTACATCTACATCTACATCCATACTCCGCAAGCCACCTGACGGTGTGTGGCGGAGGGTACCTTCAGTACCTCTATCGGTTCTCCCTTCTATTCCAGTCTCGTATTGTTCGTGGAAAGAAGGATTGTCGGTATGCCTCTGTGTGCGCTCTAATCTCTCTGATTTTATCCTCATGGTCTCTTCGTGAGATATACGTAGGAGGGAGCAATATACTGCTTGACTCTACGGTGAAGATATGTTCTCGAAACTTTGACAAAAGCCCGTACCGAGCTACTGAGCGTCTGTCCTGCAGAGTCTTCCACTGGAGTTTATCTATCATCTCCGTAACGCTTTCGCGATTACTAAATGATCCTGTAACGAAGCGCGCTGCTCTCCGTTGGATCTTCTCTATGTCTTGTATCAACCCTATCTGGTACGGTTCCCACACTGCTGAGCAGTATTCAAGCAGAGGGCGAACAAGCGTACTGTAACCTACTTCCTTTGTTTTCGGATTGCATTTCCTTAGCATTCTTCCAATGAATCTCAGTCTGGCATCTGCTTTACCGACGATCAACATTATATGATCATTCCATTTTAAATCACTCCTAATGCGTACTCCCAGATAATTTATGGTATTAACTGCTTCCAGTTGCTGACCTGCTATTTTGTAGCTAAATGATAAAGGATCTATCTTTCTGTGTATTCGCAGCACATTACACTTGTCTACATTGAGATTCAATTGCCATTCCCTGCACCATGCGTCAATTCGCTGCAGATCCTCCTGCATTTCTGTACAATTTTCCATTGTTACAACCTCCCGATACACCACAGCACCATCTGCAAAAAGCCTCAGTGAACTTCCGATGTAATACACCAGGTCATTTATGTATATTGTGAATAGCAACGGTCCTATGACACTCCCCTGCGGCACACCTGAAATCACTCTTACTTCGGAAGACTTCTCTCCATTGAGAATGACATGCTGCGTCCTGTTATCTAGGAACTCCTCAATCCAATCACACAATTGGTCTGATAGTCCATATGCTCTTACTTTGTTCATTAAACATCCATGGCTGTCACACCTGAAAACACACCTGACCTAGCCCCTTTGACTTCCACTTGCCTGGGCCATTAAAGGATGCCATTCGTGGAAGATTTCTGAGGTTGATGAGGAGGTGACTCACACAGTGAAGCACTAAACAAGGATTGGTACCGACAAGGCATACACGCTCTTGTTTCACACTGGAAGAAGGCCTTAGAACGGGACGGAGATTACGTGGAAAAATACGGTATGTAGATTAAATATCATTGTTTCGTGTGTGTAAGTTTCATTATGTTCAATAAAGAATTGGGGACCCTCGTATATACTAGTGCAATGTCATCTTCATGCGACCGTCAGTGGTTTATCACCCTTCTCGAATTCCAACCATTCTACAATTAGCTCTGAATTTTTACCTTCCATCATTCATATTTGATATTGATCAGTAGAGATAGTTTTGATAAAATCCTGGGAACATTCTGTTACTGACTCTTATATTTTAAAAGCTATAATAAGTTACAGTTGGTCTACTTCCTGATGCAGATGATTTGACCTTTCAGTCACCTGTTCAGAATCTCAGTTCTCTCCGCATTTCACTTTACTAATTTCACCTAGCATCCAAATGCCAACGCCAACTTAGAAATATAATTGGATAGGCGTTGTGTTATAGGTTTTAAAACGTTGCAGAGAACATTCTCTTCCAAAATGAAAAACGCGAAACGGATACCTGAAAAATACCGATTAGGCTAGAAAGCATATTCAGGATCGAGAAAATAATCACAAGAGAGGAGTGTAAGAATAAATGGTAACTTTAACAGTTAACAAGTACTGAGAAGATGGAGAAGTTTTACCAGACAATGATAATTTAGCTACCCAGACCGGTTATTGGCTGTCAAGCAGCGAAAACAGGGAAATATGTAAGACTACTATGTGTACATGAAATGTAACACCGGAAATGCCGCGGATAACACAAGAAATATTGTAATTTTTTGACAAGTTAAGGAAACACAGGAACTGAAAGCTGACATAGGCATTAAAGTAATTGCTTACAAGTGAATTCGAGAGGTAAAAATTGAGTAACAGAGACATATCAGGAACCTGAGCAAAATACGAACGAAGGAGAAGCTGACGGTGCATGCGATACGATTAACTGAAATTAATCAGCGATGGCTGGGAAAGCATACATTCTTATATCAGTATGTGTTAATGACAGACAAGAATTGCTATTGAACCACAAGATATGGCCTTATTATCCTATTTGCCTATAGTCTGACATATCCAATATATGAACTTGTGACTTAGTAATACTACATGAAAGAAATATAATTTTTTTAGAATTTTGATGGTTTCAGGAAAGCAACACAGAATACATTCTCAAACGTAAATAGGGGAACGAATGTAAGGATATCTCACTGGATTTTTTTGGATTTGGAAAAAGCTTTCGAGAATGTAAGTTGTAAAAATATGGTGAATATTATAGGGAGATTTGAAACATAATAAACAGCCACATGACTAATCTATAAAAACCAGGTAAGAATATAAAGTGGGTAAGAAACAGAATATTATTGTAAGGAAGATATAACGCAGTTCTGTAGTTTATTGATAATGATGTTTATATTTTGGCAAAAGGATCAATGAATAAATATAATGAACGTTTCAGAATACATATAAGAATTCAAATGAAATGTATCTTAATATCACCTTAGTAAATCATACAATTTTCCTTAATTAAGGTGTGTCTTGGCATGCATGTTGAGTAGAGGTTGCTTAGCAAGTTAAGTTTCTGAAAATATAGAAGACAAAAATGATTAAAAACAATACAAAAAGTATATCTAATTGCTAAATAATAAAATTGGTGAAAAACTGGATAACGGTAACCTATCGATAGCTGGAAAATAAATTTACACATTAGAAGACAGTCATAGGAAAAAAGTGTTTTCAACAAAAGGGCTAAACTGATATTAAATATTAATCTAGAATCGAGGAGAAATGTTTGATACACTGAACGTCTCGAAAACAGTACTGTATTGAAGTGAAAAGTGTAATGAGGAAAAGCAAGAGAAGAGAAAACTTAAAGAATTTAGAATGTGTTGCAATATAGACTTTTCGAAATAAAGTACCACAGGAAACACAAAATCAGGAGGTACTGCATGTAACTAGTGAAGAAGGAATTACGTGGAATTTTCATGTTGGTAGAAGTAACAGATTACAGTGAGGTGTGTTAATGTACATAGGTACTGGAAACGTGGTATTAGAATTAGTAGAATAAGCAATTCAATGAGAAAATTAAAGAGACAGACAACCATTAAAGTACCCAAATCATATAATGAAGGTCATATATTGGCTATTATGGTGTATCGATTTGCTGCTACCCACATCTTTCTCCTTTTGTACAGCTTACTCTCTTATGGCACAATGGGTTGTCTCATGCTGGTGGCGTTTAACTCCGTTATGTAAAGGTGAAGGTTTTGGAGTTCATAAATGCCAATGATAATACATTACAGTAGCATGCACTGAATGATTGTGAATTCTTTTGGTAGAGTCTATGGTATTTACAACTTCTCATTCGTACATCAGCCTTAAACGAACAGCATAAGAAATAGCAAGCTCTCCTGTTTTAGCAGGCAAATTATTATTTTTTCAATTATACGATTTAGCTGTTCATATGTCTCACAATGTTATGTTAGAGAAATTAAAAGCGTCTCCAGGCAACTGACATGTGATTAATTTTATCAGAAGTTCAACGTTAAATTAACATGTTTCAGTAGCAGAGGATGTTCTTTATATGATGATTGTTCTCTTTGACAGCAAATCATGTTGATAAAATAATGTTTTAATAGAGAATTTTAAGATGTTGATGTGGTTGGCAGAATAAAACTTAATAGCAGTATGTTCTAAAATTTCAAACTGCCTAAAATACTGTTGATACATGGATGAAAATTGGTAGCCGCAACACGAATCTTTATCTAGAAACTCTACTTAGTAAGTAATCAAAGTTTTGAGTTGATATTATAATTATATCACATTAATTAAAAATTAACTTTTTGAGTAAAACTAGTGCTCCCAGTTGAGATTCTCATTTCCACTGTGTTCTTTGACTGAGATAGCAAAATCAAATTATCGTTTACAAAAATATTTCTCATAGTACTTTTGTGTTTCACTTTTAGTATGGCTAGCTCATAGAATCCGTCTGCAGAATATATCTGACTGAACAAAACTGGCTTCTCGCAATACATAATTGGAACAAAAGGCATGTTATCAAGAGAGGACACGAAAAGGTGAATCTAGCCTATTATTTTGAAATACAACAGAGTAAAAGTGTATGAAGTGAAAGTTACATCATAACCAACTAAGAAGAGCTTTGCTGGAAAACCATAGAGCTAGTTTGCAGGAATCGCTCTGTTACCAACCTAGAGCCGACAATCAATCTTTATGGGCAGAAGCGAATTACACATAGAAGGCGATGGATCTATGAAATTATATTGCACAGCGAAGTTATTAACAGAAGATAGCAAGAGCTGCAGGATATTTAAAGCAGTGCAGTGCTGGAAGACCACTGAGATAGTTTGCAGGAATCGCTGTGTTACCAACCTAGAACCGAGATTCAATCTTTACGTGTATAAGCAAATGACACATAAAAGGCGATGGATCTATGAAATTATATTGCACAACTCAGTTATTAACAGAAGATAGCAAGAGTTGGAGTACATTTAAAGCAATGTAATGGACCAGGATTCAGAAAAAGACGGAAAGCAAGTATGAAAGATGTCGTAACACCCAATATGATATTACAGTCTTCTCAGGGGCTATGGATTTTTACACTTGCTATGCAGCTAGGAAATTCATAGGCACTGCTTCTCTCAACACTTCTATTATTCAGACACAAAATCTTTAAAAATCGTCTAGCCCCTGCAAATAGTGTTTAGAATAAGGTACTCTTTCGAATGAAATGCAGTATGCTAGTTATGACACAAAAGCAGGCAGCAAAACGTCTGCATTCGCGAGGTTTCAAAAGTAAGAGGTTCACAAGAGCAGAACCGTCTCAACGTCCATCACAGAAAAGTACACGCTTTCCCACATACAGTGTGTAATGGGTCTAAGTGCAGGTATTCCCACTGGTGACTGAGGTCGCTGTACTGAACAGCATTTCATCAGCATTTACGCAACTAATAATTATAGCTGTTAGTAGTATTATGTTTATATCTTGGTTAGTACCTCCAAGTACATGTGGCAACAGCAAGCCATTAATGTTTATTTTCGGTGAGCAGCAGGTCAGGTGCTGCAATGTGGACACGTGGACGCAAAACAGTCTACGCTTGCGAGTGTAGTCCACTTAGTGGTGTAGTTATGTCCGTGCGGTAAACATCAAGTCGTAAGTTTTATGATGTGTTTGCGGAAAGGCTGATCGACGCAAAGAAAATACAGTTAACCCTGATGTGTGTAAATATTAAGGCACAGCATATAAAAATAATATGCCCGTATACTCGTTACACCTTTTACATTGTCGTACGACGAGTTACTCGACGTTAGCGTACACTTCAACAATTTCCAGCAACGGAAATCAAAGAAATTTCAGAGAATTAAAGTTCACTCCTTATCTGAAGCAAAATAAGCAGACGATTATACTGAGAAGCATCCACATATACGTTTTCATCTTGTAGATTAAGTGAGGAAACTGAAAGAAACATATCTAGAAAACCACACCACTCTTCTGGAAACTTATAGTAATTTCCGTACGTGAAAACGATCTCTCTAGAAAAATTCTTCCTCTTACAGAATAATGATGTCAATGATGACAAGATCATGAAGTTAATAAGGCCTAGGAGAGTATTATATATCCAGTCTATTAAAAAAAATCACCTATTGACTTCTTTACATTATGGAACATTCCTGACTTTAGACAGTTTTAAAACGCAAAGAATCATCTTCCTTAAATAGCGTTCACATGTATTATCTGTACTCGGTGCTCCAGTTCTACTGGACACGCACTTTTTCTCAGAAACGTTGCGGCCAGGGTGAAATTGTTTTTTAGGCAAACTGATGAGAGCACTTACAGGTTTCTAAGAAATCTTCTTGTATTTGATCAGAGAAACATCTAACGAATAGTTTCCTAAAAAGTAATTGTATGGCACTCTAAACCACCATTTATATTGGCCGACGTTCCAAATCAAGTGAGAATGAAATTTTCTTTTGTAGCCTTTCGAACAGTACGTAGCGGGTTTACAATTCTAAATAATGTATGCCTTTATATTTGATACTATTACATCTACATCTGTATGGATACTTTGCAAATCACATTTAAGTGCCTAGCAGAGGGTTCATGGGACTGCCTTCACAATTCTCTATTACTCCAATCTCGTATAACGCGCGGAAAGAACGAACACCTATAGCTTTCCGTGCCAGCTCTGATTCGTGGTGATCGTTTCTCCCCATGTAGGTCGGTGTCAACAAAATATTTTCGCATTCAGAGGAGAAAGTTGGTGATTGTTACCGATGACACGCATTTTTTCGTTCATATGTGAGTGTTTAGTTTTTGACATTTACTCATTTAATGTCAAGTTAAAATTTACTGTTTGCATTTCGTGGACCTTATTACTTCAGCCACAAACGAGACACTTTATGGAATTATTAAAATCTCTTTACAGCACGACAGTGGAATTAAAACTCATCCTGAACAGCGCGTAATATCTCATAGCTTTAAACAAATTCTGCTGCAGAGAAAATTTCATGCTCATTGTTAATTTAAAGTAAATTCGGATTTTTCGATACTTAGTCAAATGATTTCAAATGATTCAAATGGCTCTGAGCACTATGGAACTTAACTTCTGAGGTCATCTGTCCCCTAGAACTTAGAACTACGTAAACCTAAGAACATCACACACATCCATGCCCGAGGCAGGATTCGAACCTGCGACCGTAGAGGTCGCGCGGTTCCATACGGTAGCGCCTAGAACCGCTCGGCCACTACGGCAGGCGATACTTAGTCAAACAATTCAGTTGTATATGTTAATAATGTATCATATACACAAACCTATTAACTTTACTTTGACAAAACGACTAGTGTGTAAAGGTTAATAACACAAGTTTTTAATCTGTGTACGTCTACCTCTATACAGATGGTTGTGTGACGGCTGTCCGATATAGAACGTCGGATCAAAAAACCTTACAGCCACCTAAATTTCTAGTTGTTGTTTTATTTGAGCAACCAGTTTTTACGCTACATTGCGCCATCTTTAGGCTAAGTTTTTAATATATCTGCTACAAACCTTTATTTTACTGTCTGTTGTGGATCCACATCAATATAAGAAAAAGTAAAACAGCACAACGCAGAAGAAATTGGAAACTGTTACAGAAGAATAACTTAAATACGATATTTCAGGAATGTTTCTACTGAAACGTAATAGCTGCACCTCTAAATATTTTGAGATGACAGTAAGACATTTTAAAATGAGGTGCAAACATCGTATAAGAGCAATGAAGAGTGACTGCACCGACTTCGCATAAGTAGAAAATCTAATAATAGAAACCCACTATCAGATTGAGACGAAAACATGGGCTATAATAAAAAAAAAGGGAATTTTCGTTCTCCAGGAAGAGTATCTCATATGTAACATCATAAAGAAAAATGAAAATTTGGTCACTAACCAAAAAAGCAATAACAGAAAAACAATATTCTCCCTAATTAACAACTTACCATGAATAAAAAAAAAGTAGCAAAAAATATCGAACCTTAAAACACGCACGTAAAGGGTAAATGCGTGCGCGCGCGTACACACACACACACACATATATGGAGGGGGGAGAGGGAGTGAATGAGAGTGAATGTGGAGGTGAGAGAGAGGGCGAGAGAGAGGAGAAGGGGGAAGAAAGTACACCCTCCCCAATGCTAAACCTCAACCTACGATGCCCTGAATGTATATGTGAAGTCCAAGTCTCTGTAGTACGAGAAATAAGCCAACTGCAAGTTTGAGCCCGTGAGCAAGTCTCGATTTGTCTTAGGCCTTGCTGACAAAGCATTACACTTCTGTTTCGGCACTGCCTGCAGCTTACATGACATTATTTACACCTCATTGCTGCCCCCTCCCCCTTCTCTCTTCCCTCCGCTACACTCCTCGCCAGAGTTAATGCAAGAGGTGGGAATAGGGAGGGGAGGAGAAGGGGCAGGCTGAAGGTTATGGCGTAGAAATCAACAGTAAATACAAACGTTGGTGAATCTCTTCCAATCCAGTTCAGATACCTGTTTTCAGTTGTGTCACTGTTTCCCCAACATCTGTACTCTACACATATAATAAAATTGTAAGTGGCCGATATCTGTAAACGTACGATGTTTAAGAAAACTTAATATGACGGGTCTTTGTAACAGGAACAGAAGGCTAAAAAATTATTTTTAGAATTTTTATTCGTTTGTCTGATTGTGTCTCTGTCCGTCTGTCTGTCCGCATGTTTGCACGCGCATCACGCAAAAACTACAACACGAAACAGGATGCAGTTTTCACAGCTGTATTGTTGCAGATCTAACGAAAAATCTGCTACATGTTTCAACTTGATAGGCCGCGTAGAGCCAAGTTATCTGTACAAATAGACTGTTTTCTGGAATTGTTAGGTGTTTCTTCGCAAAAGCAGTTACCCATAATCATATACACTCCTGGAAATTGAAATAAGAACAGCGTGAATTCATTGTCCCAGAAAGGGGAAACTTTATTGACACATTCCTGGGGTCAGATACATCACATGATCACACTGACAGAACCACAGGCACATAGACACAGGCAACAGAGCATGCACAATGTTGGCACTAGTACAGTGTATATCCACCTTTCGCAGCAATGCAGGCTGCTATTCTCCCATGGAGACGATCGTAGAGATGCTGGATGTAGTCCTGTGGAACGGCTTGCCATGCCATTTCCACCTGGCGCCTCAGTTGGACCAGCGTTCGTGCTGGACGTGCAGACCGCGTGAGACGACGCTTCATCCAGTCCCAAACATGCTCAATGGGGGACAGATCCGGAGATCTTGCTGGCCAGGGTAGTTGACTTACACCTTCTAGAGCACGTTGGGTGGCACGGGATACATGCGGACGTGCATTGTCCTGTTGGAACAGCAAGTTCCCTTTCCGGTCTAGGAATGGTAGAACGATGTGTTCGATGATGGTTTGGATGTACCGTGCACTATTCAGTGTCCCCTCGAGGATCACCAGTGGTGTACGGCCAGTGTAGGAGATCGCTCCCCATACCATGATGCCGGGTGTTGGCCCTGTGTGACTCGGTCGTATGCAGTCCTGATTGTGGCGCTCACCTGCACGGCGCCAAACACGCATACGACCATCATTGGCACCAAGGCAGAAGCGACTCTCATCGCTGAAGACGACACGCCCCCATTCGTCCCTCCATTCACGCCTGTCGCGACACCACTGGAGGCGGGCTGCACGATGTTGGGGCGTGAGCGGAAGACGGCCTAACGGTGTGCGGGACCGTAGCCCAGCTTCATGGAGACGGTTGCGAATGGTCCTCGCCGATACCCCAGGAGCAACAGTGTCCCTAATTTGCTGGGAAGTGGCGGTGCGGTCCCCTACGGCACTGCGTAGGATCCTACGGTCTTGGCGTGCATCCGTGCGTCGCTGCGGTCCGGTCCCAGGTCGACGGGCACGTGCACCTTCCGCCGACCACTGGCGACAACATCGATGTACTGTGGGGACCTCACGCCCCACGTGTTGAGCAATTCGGCGGTACGTCCACCCGGCCTCCCGCATGCCCACTATACGCCCTCGCTCAATGTCCGTCAACTGCACATACGGTTCACGTCCACGCTGTCGCGGCATGCTACCAGTGTTAAAGACTGCGATGGAGCTCCGTATGCCACGGAAAACTGGCTGACACTGACGGCGGCGGCGCACAAATGCTGCGCAGCTAGCGCCATTCGACGGCCAACACCGCGGTTCCTGGTGTGTCCGCTGTGCCGTGCGTGTGATCATTGCTTGTACAGCCCTCTCGCAGTGTCCGGAGCAAGTATGGTGGGTCTGACACACCGGTGTCAATGTGTTCTTTTTTCCATTTCCAGGAGTGTATTTCGTCAAGCGTGAGTTGTCCATGAAAATGTGTAACATTGATAATTTTTCTTGTGTGTATCGACTCAGTTTCATTCACGATTCATTTCATTATGCTGGAAGAATTAAGCAGAGACAGCAAAAACCAGGATAGAAAGGATAGAATCAGTAAAAAGCAGTATTTCGGAGCGTTTTATTACCATAATAATAATGTTGTGAAATTAGTCCTGTTATCCACAGACATTCTTCAATTCAGTCTTGTATCGTTGCAACTATCATCGTTGATAAGTTTGTCGATTTTCACTACAGATCTTTTATCGTTGATATGTTTGTCGAGTTGCACTACAAATCTATCATCGTTGGTAAGTTTGTAGAGTTGACCCTGCAAATCTATTACAGCTGATAAGTTTGTCAAGTTGACACTGATTCAGGATTTTTCAAAATTCATGCTAATTCCAGATGCACGAGGACGAAATCGCGGGTCGAATCTAGTACAACTTACAGCACGGTCATGATAACTTACAACACACTTATTTGTTAAGATTTTATTTCGTGGTTCGGGTTGAGTGAGGTGGAGCAGTTATAAAACATTCGCATTTGGGACAACAGCGATTCCAATGCTTTCCAGCCATAGAGACTTAGGTTTTGAGTCGTTTCCCTAAATAATTTAAGCCAAATTACTGGAGGCTGCCTTTGAAATAGATATGGTCGAATTCCTTCTCCGTTTTTACCTCCAAGCACGTGCTCAATTTACAGTTTTCCTTCTTTGCAAATGGGAACAGCATAGTTAAAATCCCTGTCGCGCAGTCCAGTTATAGGTTTTCGGTGGTTATTACAAACCAGTAAAAGCGAATAAGTGGATAACTTTAATGCAAGAAAGACTGTGCACCGAATGTATCGGAAATCGGTTGATGTGATGTACATGTAGAAACAAACAAATGGCCGCAATTTTAGAGAAACTCAATAATACGTTGGTCCATCTCTGACTCTTATGCAAGCAGTTATTAGTCTTTAATTGACAGAGCTTTTGGATGTCGTCCTAAGGGATATCGTACTAAATTATGTCCATCTGGAGCGTTTGATCATCCTGGTTCAAGGATCGTGTTGATAATGCTCCAAAGGTTCTCAATTGGGGACAGCTTTTGCGACCTTGTTGGCCATGGTAGTGTTTGACAAGGACGAAGACAAGCAGTAGAATCTCTCGCCATGTACACGTGGACATCATCTTCCTGAAAGGTAAACCAATGTAGAGTAACAAAATTGGGTGTATAACATTGCCAACGTACCGGTGTGCAGTAAGGATGCAGTAAATGACAACCAAAAGGGTCCTCATGTGACAAGTAATGGCACCTCATACCATCACTCCCGTTTTTCGGGCCGCATGGCGGGCTACAGCTAGGTTGGTATCCCATCGATGTCTGGAGCGTCGTCAGACACGTCTTCGTTGGGCATCAGGGCTCATTTCTAAGCCGGACACATCACTGAAGTCAGTCTACTCTTGTCAATGAGATTCCAGGCCGAAGTCGTGTCTGAAGACGTCTTGGTCAGTGGTATGTTACCAACCTCAGTGTCGCCCGCCGTACAGCGCGACAACCAGGAGTGATGGTCTGGGGTGTCACTGTTTTTCATAGCAGGGGATACCTTTGGTTGTCATCCACAGTACCCTTATAGCACAGTGGTAAGTCAACGATATTCTACGATCCATTTTATCATCCTTTATGTTTTCTTTATTTTCCTAGGAATCGGAGACGGGACATACATGAATTCGAATTTGAGGTGCTTTTCTAATGACATGGTGATTGGCGAGAATGTAGTTTCCATGCTCCATCCTTCCTTCCCAGCACTGCAACCAGTCAGTAACAGACAGGTCTTTACTCAAGGATGCTTGTTATGAATTTACGTAAGGGCAAGGAAGCATAAACCAGTTGACGAAAAAGTGTTAGGGGCCTAGAAGTAGCGCTTATCGCAACCAACAGGAGCAGAAGGCTCATTTATAATTCCCTTTACTGGCAACTTCTCCAGAAGATGTTCGTCAGAGAATAGGTCCAATTGTAAAAATATTTGGAACACAGTAGCTTCGGTAGAATGATCGTTGTTTACAGTCTATCAGCACGAAATTATAAACGATAAGACTGGGATGTTGAATCACCATTAGTATGTTGAATCCTGAACGGTAACGAAACCTGCTAAGGAAGTAAACCAATGCGTTAAGGAGTTGAGTAACAGAAAAATGTGTGAAAATTATGTAGAATGACAAGATAAGAAACTAGGTGGTCCTCTGAAGAAACTAAGTGGAAATGACTATGTGAGAAGCACCAACCTCAAGAAAGTGTAGTACGGAAAAATATGCAATAAGATAACTTTTCTCGAAAAGATTTGGCATCCTACGACAGAAACGTTTGCTTCATGTAAGTACAACAGGCATGTGAAAGATGAGCAGATTTTGCTACTTCTTGATCGCCCGCTTATTTTAAGAGATTGCAGCTTGAGTGGACTTCGTAACGAGTAGCATTTCGTGATACATTCTGTATAGTCTGTTTTATGCTTTTACTATTTGATAAGACTTTCATACAATGTCATACCTTGTTGGCTTCCTTGTCTGATTATTTTTCCTATTACTAGACCTAAGCGTACATGAGGTAACAGAACCAGATTTTACATTACAGCTGAAACTATTTTCCAGACTTTTTACAGGTGTAAGACGTATTGTCGATATGAAATAATTTTTGTATTTTTGTAACATTTCTATTAAACTTATTTTGACTTTTATTTAATGAAGTATAAAAATGTAAGGAATTACAATTACACTTCACTTTATTCTTAGATCGTCTTTGGCCATATTATCGTTGGCTTAGCTTTGTGAACTCTTAAATTGTACATGTAACCTGGACTATCAGTAGTCGCCAAGCGAGTGGCGCAGACTGGACTAGCTTTCGGGAGGATGACTGTTCAAACCCCCGTCCGACCATCCAAATTTAGGTTTTCCGTGATTTTCCTAAATCGCTCCAGGAGGATGCCGGGACTGTTCCTTTGAAATGGCACGGACGATTTCCTTCCCCAACCTTGACACAATCCGAGCTTGGGCTCTGTCTCTAATGACTTCGATGTCGTCGGAGCGCTAAACCAAAACTTCCTCCTATCAGTAGTCTGCTTTTTGTTGTCTGAGTCAGTGTTGTAATGCTGAATACTTTGGTTCTTATGTTTTTCAAGTCATTGAATGTCCTTCACGTCACGCGTCAAAAGATTAAAAGCGATGTGATGCTTTCTTTGTAAAAGATACCTTCCGTAATTGTTTAAAATCTTCCTTACGGTTTCCTGTGTAAATTGTATTCCGATTTTAAAGTTCACTTTTTCTGTTGATTTAGTTTTATGTGTACATCACTGTGAAAATTGTCTTATGACTGGCAGCGGTCGTGAACGACTGAGTTACAAGACAGCATTGTTTTACATACATACATACTTGTTCCGTAGATCATGAATACGACATATCGTAATGATGTGGAACGTGCCACTTTAATGTAAGTTTAGTTTACACAAAATAATTAATTCATTTTTTTTACAGTTACTACTTCATTCGGAAAGTATTTTAATGGAATGAAGCCATGTATGGAAGTGAAACATGAACGATAAATAGACAAGAAGAGAATAGAAGCTTTCGAAATGTGGTTCTACAGAAAAATGCTGAATATTAGATGGGTAGATCACATAACTGATGAGGAGGTATTAAACAGAATTGGAGAGAAGAGAAATTTGTGGCACAACTTGACTAAAAGAAGGGATCGGTTGGTAGGGCATATTCTGAGGCATCAAGGGATCACAAATTTAGTATTGGAGGGCAGCGTGGAGGGTAAAAATCGCAGAGGGAGACCAAGAGATGAATACGCTAAACAGATTCAGAAGGATGTAGGTTGCAGTAGGTACTGGGAGATGAAGAACCTTGCACAGGATAGAATAGCATGGAGAGCTGCATCAAACCAGTCTCTGGACTGAAGACCACAACAACAATAACTTCATATCTAAAACGTCATCTATTGAGCAGAAGGAGCTCTCATTCAGACATTCTTTTAATTTGCTTTAAAATATTGGTTGGCTATCTGTCAGACTTTTAATGCTATTTGGCAAATGAACAAAGATTTTTGTGTCAGCATAATTCACTCCATTCTGTGCCAAAGTGAGATCTAATCCTGAACAATGAAGATCATCCTTTTTATAGTGTTATTTTTGAATTGGCAAGGGTTATTAATAACAAATTTCATAAGTGAATATATGTATGGTGAAAGTACTCCGAATATTCCCAGTTCCTTAAATAAATATCTGCAATGTGATGTTGGGTGGGCTCCAGCTATTATTATGGTTACACGCTTTTGTACAATGAATACTTTCTCTCTTAATGAAGAATTGACCCAAAATATCATGTCTTATGAAAGCAGTGAACGAAAATGGGCATAGTAGGCTAATTTACTGATAGGTTTATCACAAAAATTTATAGTAACCCTAATAAGTAGTTGAACCTAACCGTTTCAGCAAATCATCGATATGTTTCTCCCAGTTTAATTTCTCGTCAGTGCACACACCCAGAAATTTCGAATAGTCTGCCTTACCAACAGACTTCTGTTCATAGTCTATTTTTATCAGTGATGTTATGCCATTTATTGTTCAGAATTGTATTAACTGTGTTTTCTCAAAATTTAGTGAGAGTCCATTTGCAAAGAACCACTTAACAATTTTCTGAAAGTATTATTTACAATTTCCTCAGCTAATTCTTGTTTGTTGGGTGTGATTACTATCCTAGTATCCTCAGCAAAAAGAACTAGTTTTGCATCTTCATGAATATAGAGTGGCAAGTCCTTAATATACCAGGTGATCAAAAAGTCAGTATAAATTTGAAAACTGAATAAATGACGGAATAATGTAGATAGAGAGGTACAAATTGACACATATGCTTGGAATGACGTGGGGTATTATTAGAACCAAAAAAATACAAAAGTTCAAAAAATGTCCGACAGATGGCGATTCATCTGATCAGAATAGCAATGATTAGCATAACAAAGTAAGACAAAGCAAAGATGATGTTCTTTACAGGAAATGCTAAATATGTCCACCATCATTCCTCAACAATAGCTGTAGTCGAGGAATAATGTTGTGAACAGCACTGTAAAGCATGTCCGGAGTTATGTTGAGGCATTGGTGTCGGATGTAGTCTTTCAGCATCCCTAGAGATGTCGGTCGATCACGGTACACTTGCGACTTCAGATAACCCCAAAGCCAATAATCACACGGACTGAGGTCTGGGGACATGGGAGGCCAAGCATGACGAATGTGGCGGCTGAGCCACGGTCATCACCAAACGACGCGCGCAAGAGATCTTTCACGCGTCTAGCAAATGGGGTGGAGCGCCATCCAACATAAACATCGTACGTTCCAGCAGGTGTTTATCAGTCAGGCTGGGGATGATGACATTTTGTAACATATTGACGTACGTCACACCCGTCACGGTAGCAGTTACAAAACCAGAATCACGCACTTCTTCGAAGAAAAAAGGCCCAATAACAGTAGATGTGGTAAATCCACCCCAAACCGTGACTTTCTCGTCGTGCAATGGAGTTTCCAAGACAGTTCTAGGATTTTTGGTAGCCCAAATTCTGCAGTTGTGGGCTTTGACAGACCCTCGGAGAGTGAAATGAGCTTCGTCGGTCCACAACACGTTACTCAACCAATCGTCATATTCCGCTATCTTTTGAAACGCCCACACCGCAAATGCCCTCCGCTTCACTAAACCGCCAGGTAACAGTTCATGATGCCGATGGATTTTGTACGGATAGCATCGGAGGGTACGCCTCAGTGCCAACCAAACAGTAGTGTATGGAATGCCGGTGCTACGTGCGACTGCACGAGCGCTGACTTCCCCGTGCATAGACGAACCCGTTACAGTCTCCATTTCTTCCTGAACTGTCTCGGCAGCATTACGCCTTGCGTTCGGTCGGCCACTACGGGGTCTATCGTCTAAACAACCCGTCGCTTCGAACTTCGAAATCATTTCCGCCACAGCTACATTTGTCAACGGACCTTTACCCGTTCGAATCCCCTTCCTATGGCGTTAGGATCGTAAGGCTGAACTAGCACATTCTCCACCTGATAACACAGCTTCACTAAAAGCGCCTTTTCAGGTAACGTCAACATGCTGCGACAGCTGGCGCCTCTGATTCTCTCTCTCATTACAGCTCCTTTTACACACGATTGTCATGCACAGTCACTGACGTTTTGCTGTCCAGCGCCAGTTGTCGGACATTCTGTGAACTTTGTCTTTTTTTTTTGGTTCTAATAAAACCCCATGCCATTCCAAGCATGTGTGTCAATTTTTACCTCTCTATCTACATTATTCCGTGGTTTATTAAGTTTTCAAATTTATACTGACTTTTTAATCACCAATTATATTGAAAACAATAAGGGACTCAAAACTGAACCCTGTGGTACACCATTCTTGATACCTCCACAGTTAGAGGACTCTGCTGTTTTTTGAAGACTATCTGTACCGTTAATTTCAACCCTCTGCGTTCTTACAGTTAAATATGACTTATACCATTTGTGCACTGCGCCACTCATACCAGAATACTTAAACTTACCTAGGAGAATTTCATGATTCACAGAATGAAAAGCCTTTGAGATATTACAAAATATCCCACGCATGTTGATCATGCATTTCAACCGATATATTGATGCTGTGAACAGTAGCGTGAATAAAATTTTGTGTCTAATTCCATTAAAAACACTTTTGATATGTCAGTAATGTACTTTCTTAATTTTCCAATTCGGTAAATAATCGCAATGTTTCATTAAATGCAAATGTCACACAACAGATAGAAAAATAGCACATGCGAATTTTACAGAGATTAATTGACAAATTTATGTTATGGAAAGAAAGTTGTATGGAGTTTTATACACGCGAAACGTACGTTTAATCAGTGGAACTCCCAGCTTACGAAATGGCTGCGTTGTTAGTGTGTGTTCTACAGTACGCCATCGACGTACACGAATGCAACCGTAGCAGACAGATGCGCAAATACTAGAGCCACCGTCTGTTCCATATTCAGCTGGTTCTCAGAACCCTGAGTGGCAGACTGTTGCAGGACGTCGAGGGGTGAGGGGCTGTGATTGGGGTGAGGGGTCGCACGCCGACCTTTTCTCCCGGCTACTCTGCTTTGGCCGTCTGTCGTAATTCCTGGAAGTTCTGAGACGCGTGCACCCCTGCCGCTTCAGTGGCAGTCTCCGCAACTGCGACGTCTATTCACGTCGCCTCTGACGGCGTTATGCTTTCATAACGTAGCAGTGAACAGCGCGGTCGACGTAAAGGTCCGTCGTCCTGTAGCAATAAGATACGAGATAGAATCAATGCCTTACCTTGAAATGGGAGCTATTTATGCATATATTTTCCCCGTTGTCAATGTTGTTGAAATTCTGTATAAAGAGTGCTTCAGAGAACGGATGATTTCGTGCTAAAACATTCGTATAAATGTGTCCAGTTGTCCCAGTACACGTGTATAAAATTTAACAAAAATGAGATAATAACCACCAAAGAACACTGACTTATTTTTATACACATTTTTCAACGATATTGTGTGTAATTCATCTAATTCATCTAGGGCAAGGCAATGTTGGTGAACATTTCTTAGCGTAACTTGTTTCGCATAATAGAAAAATTGTTCAAATGGCTCTGAGCACTATGTGACTTAACATCTATGGTCATCAGTCCCCTAGAACTTAGAACTACTTGAACCTAACTAACCTAAGGACATCACACAACACCCAGTCATCACGAGGCAGAGAAACACATGATAGAGACAGAAACAACAGACTACACAATACGTAACCCTCAGAAGCAAATGATGATCACGAACACTGTTCATAATCGTGCTACTAATTCCTCTCTTGTATTTACTTCACTCTTTTTCCTTCTTTCACCCGTTATCACAGATCAAAGTATCAAGTGGGCTAAAGGACAATATTCACAATGCTGAAAGATCATTCCGAGTCTCGCAGTCGAATTAACGTATTTCAGTATAAGTAGAACTTCATACTTCTGAAAATTCGAACGTACGTCAAATATTAGCAGTAATTGGAAGGGAAATTTCATGTATACATGTTCTTCATTCACAGTGTTTCTAGATATAGCTATCCTCGTACCTTAAATGATGGCAGTAATCGGAACGAAAAGGTCATGTAAACAGGTTTTTCATTAAACATGTTCCTCATTTACGGCGCTTCATTAAATAGTCGGGTATAGGAATGTTAGAAGTAACAGTAAATTAGTGTGGTACAAATATCCTATGTTCGAGGAGTGGCTAAGTTAACGTGTGTCGAGATTTTTGACAGTACTTTGTATGGTACAAACTATTGTACCGTTTTTATCGATGACTTTTTTGTTACTTCAAAAGTTTCATTTTTAGCGGGCTTCGCCGTTGATTTAGTATTCCATTATGCTTCTGACGTGCTGACGAGTATGGGACATGATTACCTTTTCTTCCACTACTTCGGTCGAAAATTTTCCAGTCAATTCGACGACTAACTTCCGAGAGTCTTGAGCTGCCGCTGGTGAAGTATCAGTGCAGTAGAGAGTGGCATATTTAGCTTTCATATTAGTTTTGTAGTTTGATTCTTAATTTCTTTCCGAATGTTTGTGCGCTTGCATATTTAATTACATAAAATCCTTGCGAATTCTCCTATTTCAGAGACGTAATATTGCTTATTGATAGCTGTAGAGTATAAATTCGCGGAGTCGTTAGATATTAGCAGTAGGATGGATAGGGTGTGCGCTTGCTGTGTGCAGGCGCAGAACGAGCTGGCCGCGGTTCGCGAGCAGCTGAGCGTGCTGTCGGCCACCGTCAGCCGCCTTCAGGCTGCTGCCTCGAGGTGCAGCGACGGCGGAGGGTCTGGCGCGTCGCTTGAGACACCCCAGGTGTCGCTTGCTGCGTCCGCTGACTCAGCCACCGAGGCACCTTCTAGTCTACCCGGAGCGTTGGGTGAGTGGCGTACTGCAACGCGTTCGCGTCGCTCGAGGCGGAGGGCCAATGTGGAGGCTGTCCGGCTGGCCTCGCCCGTTCGTCCTGTCAGTGGGCAGGTGGCCGCTCCTTCAGCAGGCTCACGGGGCAAAGGCTTGTTGGGAGCTCCAACGTTAGATGGGTGATGGAACCCCTTAGGGAAATAGCGTACAGGGCTGGAAAGAAATCCAACGTGCACTCAGTTTGTAAGCTGGGGGGCCTCATCCAAGTTTAGTTTACACAAAATAATTAATTCATTTTTTTACAGTTACTACTTCATTCGGAAAGTATTTGAATGGAATGAAGCCATGTATGGAAGTGAAACATGAACGATACATAGACAAGAAGAGAATAGAAGCTTTCGAAATGTGGAGGCGGCCTTGCCTGCGGCTATCGAGCGTATGGGGTGCAGTCGTCTGCAAGTAGTTGCTCACGTCGGCACCAATGATGCCTGTCTCTTGGGTTCTGAGGCGGTCCTCAGTTCGTATAGGCGGCTGGCGGATTTGGTGAAGACCGCTGGCCTCACACGCGGGGTGCAAGCAGAGCTCTCTATTTGCAGCATCGTTCCCAGAGTGGATCGGGGTCCTTTGGTTTGGAGCCAAGCGGAGGGTCTCAGCCAGAAGCTTCGTCGACTCTGTGACGGTCTTGGCTGCAGATTTCGAGACTTGCGCTATTGGGTGGGGAATTGTAGGACGCCCCTAGATAGGTCATGGGAGTACTACACAAAGAAAGCGGCTACTCGGGTAGCAGAGTACTTGTGGCGTGCACATGTGGGTTTTTTAGGCTAGACAGTAGTGCGAGGTGTCCTAATGAACACCGACCAGTCGACGAGCAGGCAGGGGAATCAGGACTCGCTCAGTGTAAAGACACTTCAGCTATCAAGATATTAGCAGTAAATTTTCAGTGTTCGGAATAAAGTTCTTGAAGTTACTGCCCTCCAGGAAGCGTGTGGCGCGCAAATTATTCTCGGGACTGAGACCTTGCTGAACCCTGAGATAGGAAGTTCTGAAATATTTAGTGAGGGCTGTAACGTGTATCGGAAAGACAGATTAGACACCGTAGGAGGTGGTGTCTTCATTGCAGTTGACAAAAATATTGTGTCTAAATGGTTCAAATGGCTCTGAGTACTATGGGACTTAACATCTGTGGTCATCAGTCCCCTAGAACTTAGAACTACTTAAACCTAACTAACCTAAGGACATCACACACATCCATGCCCGAGGCAGGATTCGAACCTGCGACCGTAGCGGTCACGCGGTTCCAGACTGAAGCGCCTAGAACCGCACGGCAACATCGGCCGGCCTATTGTGTCTACTGAGGTCGAAGTAGAGTGTGATTGTGAAGTTATCTGGACACGTTTAACAGGGCTAGGGGAAACAAATTTAATTGTAGGGTGTTTTTACCGGCCACCAGGTTCCACCGTGACAGTTCTAGAATCATTCAAAGTGGGTCAACACTATGTATATTAGTCGGAGGCGACTTCAACCTACCTAGTATAGACTGGGATGTCTATGGATACATTACAGGTGGTACAGACAAGCCGTAGTGTGAATTACTTTTGAACACATTATCCGAAAACTGTCTTGAGCAGCTAAATCGACAGCCAACATGTAATGGAAATATTTTAAATCTGGTAGCCACGAACAGCCCAGACCTTATCGACGGTGTCAGTGTTGAGACAGGGATTAGTGATCATGATGTTGTCATTACGACTATGGTTACGAAAGTTAAAAAGTTGGTCAAGAAGGCTATGAGAGCATTCTTACTAGAAAGAGCAGATAAGCAGCTGTTAGCATCCCACTTAGTAAATGAATCGACGTCATTTACTTCCGGTACGATGGACGTAGAAGAATTATGGGCAAATTTTAAACACATTTTAAATCACGTATTGGACAAGTATGTGCCGAAAAAGTGGGTTACGGACGGAAAAGACCCACCGTGGTTTAACAGCGCAATTCGGAGAATGCTCAGGAAGCAGAGGCACTTGCACTCGCTGTACAAGAAAGACCGGGAGAATGAGCACAGGCAAAAGTTAGTAGAAATTCGTGCTGCTGTAAAAAGAGCGATGTGCGAAGCATTCAGCCACTACCACCGTCATACCTTAGCAAAAGGTCTTGCTGAAAACCCAAGGAAATTCTGGTCTTACGTACAATCGGTAAGCGGGTCGAAGGCTTCCATCCAGTCACTCACTGATCAGTGTGGCCTGGCAACGGAAGACAGCAAAACGAAAGTTGAAATTTTAAATCTAGCGTTTGAGAAATCTTTCACGCAGGAGGATCATACAACCACACCGCCGTTTGAGTCTCGTACATATTCCCGCATGGAGGGCATAGTGATAGACATCCCTGGGGTTGAGAAGCAGCTGAATGGGTTGAAAATAAATAAATTGCAAGGTACTGATGGGATTCAAATTCGGTTTTACAGAGAGTACTCTACTGCATTGGCTCCTTACTTAGCTTGCATTTATCGCAAATCTCTTCCCGAACGTAAAGTCCCGAGCGACTGGAAAAAACCGCAGGTGACGCCTGTATATAAGAAGGGTAGAAGGACGGATCCTCAAAATTACAGACCAATATCCATAACATCGGTTTGTTGCAGGAATCTCGAACATATTCTCAGTTCGAATATAATGAATTTCCTTGAGACAGAGAAGTTGCTCTCCATGCATCAGCTCGGCATTAGAAAGCATCACTCCTACGAAACGCAACTCGCCCTTTTTTCACATGATATCTTGCGAACCATGGATGAAGGCTATCAGACGGATGCCATATTCCTTGACTTCCGGAAAGCGTTTGACTCGGTGCCCCACTGCAGACTCCTAACTAAGGTACGAGCATATGGGATTGGTTCCCAAGTACGTGAGTGGCTCTAAGACTTCTTAAGCAATAGAACCCAGTACGTTTCCCTCGATGGTGAGTGTTCATCGGAGGTGAGGGTATCATCTGGAGTGCCCCAGGGAAGTGTGGTCGGTCCGCTCTTGTTTTCTATCTACATAAATGATCTTTTGGATAGGGTGGATAGCAACGTGCGGCTGTTTGCTGATGATGCTGTGGTGTACGGGAAGGTGTCGTCGTTGAGTGACTGTAGGAGGATACAATATGACTTGGACAGGATTTGTGATTGGTGTAAGGAATGGCAGCTAACTCTAAATATAGATAAATGTAAATTAATGCAGATGAATAGGAAAAAGAATCCTGTAATGTTTGAATACTCCATTAGTAGTGTAGCGCTTGATACAGTCACGTCGATTAAATATTTGGGCGTAACATTGCAGCTCGATATGAAGTGGGACAAGCATGTAATGGCAGTTGTGGGGAAGGCGGATAGTCATCTTCGATTCATTGGCAGAATTTTGGGAAGATGAGGTTCATATGCAAAGGAGACCTCTTATAAAACACTAATACCACCTTTCTTGAGTACTGCTCGAGCGTTTGGGATACCTTTCAGGTCGGATTGAGGGAGGACATAGAAGCAGTTCAGAGGCGGGCTGCTAGATTTGTTACTGGTAGGTTTGATCATCACGCGAGTGTTAAGGAACTCGGGTGGGAGTCTCTAGAGGAAAGGAGGCGTTCTTTTCGTGAATCGCTACTGGGGAAATTTAGAGAACCAGCATTTGAGACTGACTGCAGTACAATTTTACTGCCGCCAACTTACATTTCGCGGAAATAACACAAAGATAAGATAAGAGAGATTAGTGCTCGTACAGAGGCATATAGGCATTCATTTTTCCCTCGTTCTCTTTGGGAGTGGAACAGGGAAAGAAGATGCTAGTTGTGGTACGAGGTACCCTCCACCACGCACCGTATGGTGGATTGCGGAGTATGTATGTATATGTAGATGTAGATGTAGAGTCAAGGTTAGGTTAGGTTAGGTACATTGGTCACACTGGTGTCAGGTGTGAGAAGTCCAGGCAGCAAAGACTCAGAACAAAGTGGATGTGAGAGCAGGGACTTGAAAACAGAGTATTCAATGAATCGTCTAGATACATGCAGTGGCACCGTGCCACAATGTATCAGGATCCCGAAAACTGGCCTTAAATAAATAAAAAAAGTTCATCATTAAGAAGTTTCTTTTAACAGGCGGGCTCGAAGGAACGCTAGGGCTATTGAATCCGGGTCTCAGAAGTAGCCAATTATTTTTGCCGAAAGTTGAATTTCAGGTCCAACGATGCATTCATTTGAGAGCCGCGCGCTGAGATAACCGGACTGGAAAAGAGCTCCTTCGTTCGGATAAAATATTTTTGTCCATCGAAATGAAACCTACATTTTTTAAAGTAGAAGTTGTTCCTAAAGGTATGTAAATAATTACGAACACTTGTTTCATTGTTTAATCATTAATTAACAACTGGTTTTTCTTAATTACCTCCTTACCGGAATACAAGGAAGAAAATTGCAAAATGCGAGCGAAAGAATAAGAGGTAAGTTTTTTATACCACGACGTCGATTCTTTTTGATTCCACCCTTAAATATGTTCGCGAATCAGCCTTAAAATCCAGCTAATAGCTACAACACCGGCTTGGAGCTATTTTTTAAGCGACATTTACAAAATGCTGGTATTTATGTTACCGGAATTGTGTAAAATCCTGCATTCTATAGAATGCCTAGGTAAAGTTTAGAACGCCTAAAATCTAACGTCAAAGTATGAAAAGGTTGATATTTTATGCATTGTCTAGGAATTGTATATTTCTGGCAAAGTATAAAATACGCCTAATCCCGTCGTTTTTTTTTTCGCCACCACTGTCTGTGGTGCTTTCGGGTGGGTCGCTTTTTAATGGTTGCGGAGACAGCATATTGTTGTACTACGTTCAGCTGCCACGCCATGGATGTTGCCATACTAGTTCTCCAATGTATAGCATCCGGCTGAAGTTCCACACTCTCCCATCATCCTTTCGTTCTTGTATGACCACGTTGGCAACGAGTGAAGTGCCAAGACATGGATTACGCCTTGTTACATGCAACGATTGTTCTGTGATGAATTATCTCACGTAGGAGCCAATGCTACTAAATAATGTGTTTCCTAACCGAAATCAGATACCAAAAGTTAGCCTACGACGCGGAAAAGGCTGTGACGACCATGAAGAAGGAACCACGGGACTACTAGCTGCTAAAACACTATAACGTAATGATAGTCGAGAATAAGACTATGTTCTCTCCTGTTAAACAAGGTACAAGTGCTATTCAATTTTACGTCGCTGACTCCGAGTTAGTTGACATACTCCGTAAGACCCATTGGGCTATTGTTCATGGAGAGTGGAACAGGATGTGCATTTAGCGCCCTCTGTAGCCCAGTTTTTCCTGGTCGCTTGAGCCTGTATATTTATAGCAGTTGGCCTTTTATACTGTGACGTCTATTACAATTTTATGTTGACAAGAGCCTCTGCCTGTGGGTATTTACTAATGAGTATTCATTATGAAGTACGATACATGTAATCTGGCAGAGTCTAAAGCCATGGCTTGCAATAATCCCTGTTTCATCAATTTTGTTCATGACAAGAGCCGGTGGCATTCATCCAATCTATTGTGCCATCGTGTAATGTAATAAGTGGGTAAGTTTACTTTACAAATATTTTTCTATTAATATTTTATTACGTTTGTGAAAACAATTTTGTAACTGCTGTATACATTTTACGGCCACAACTTCTGAAGAAGATATTTTTACAGATACCGAAACTGTGATCAAGGGCTAATAAACCTTTATTTGCAACTGGTTGCCTGATTTTTAAACCTCTTTATTAACAAAAAACATGAAGTTCAAGGATCTCAAGACACTTCCATGGAAAGCATCTCCAGTTACTTCCACATATGTCAATGGCTTTCCGCCCAAGATAACATGCTGCTTCCTTCCCACCAAGAAATCCTCATTTCAGTCCCAGATCTCGCTTGATACCCCATATGATTGTACTTTTCTAAAGTCAAGAAACACTACATCTAGTTGCCTTTATCTGTGACTTTCATGATGTCATGTGACCAAAGCGCAACTTGGGTTTCACATCATGATGTTTTCGGAATTCATGCCGGTTGACACAGATGAGGTCATTCTGTTCGAGATAACTCAATACATCTGAGCCTGAAATATGTTATAAAATTCTACAACAAATCAAAGTCAAGGATATTTGACAGTATTTTTGTGGATCACTTCGATTGGTCTTTTTGTAGATCGGTCTGCCCCGTGTTTTTCACTAACCACTGGGCGCAGCTATTTGCTCGACTGATCTTAGGCGTTTTATGGCTATAAAATGGGCTACCTCATCCGCAAATTCAGTAAATAATCTGATAGGGATTCCATGAGGCTCTGCAATTTTATTTAGTTTTAGGATTTCAGCTGTTTTCCATCCCCAATGATACCAAAATCTATTCCGATCGATTTGGTATGGTACGTGAATCTTGGATTTTTCTTTTTAAAGGAAAATTTGGAAACTGAATTAAGCATTTCTGCTTTTGCTACGCTACTCTCAGCTTCAGTTCCTGTCACACCCATGACTGTCTTGATACTAATATTGATACCACTGATATCGTCTAAATACTACTGTAATTTCTTCGGGTTTTGTGAGAGATCTTTAGATAATACTCTACTACAATAGTTACTGAAGACTTCCCAGAGTGCCCTCAGTGTGTCTTTCTATCTCCAGACATATGTTTTTCGTCTATTACGCAGTAGGCTCTGTTTCCGTATAGGTTACTTTAAAGTAACTCTATATCATGGAGTGTCCTTTATACCTTGAACTGTTCTACTAGGTACATATCTGACCCTTCTATGGTAAATTATTCTTTTAAACTTGAACCATAGTTCATCAACATGCTTCTGTCCTGAGCAACAAGTTTCAAGTTACTCTTTGAGATATGGCACAATGGGCCTTTTACCTGGTTTCTGAACATAAAAATTTCTATTCGTTTTAGTTGCCCTTTGTACCGAGGTATCCATTGCTGTAATAACTGCCTCGTGGTCTCTGATACCATTTTCAGTGTAGACAACCTCAAAGAGTTTAGGTTTATTTGCTGCCATTAGATCAAATATATTTACATCATGAATGTGTTACGAACTATCTGCCTAGGTAGTTTTCAGAGAAAGTAATTAGTAATGTCTCGCAGGATGGCTTGTCACGACCATCACCAAGGAAGCTCTAATCACACTGAGTGTTGGATGATTAAAATTTTCTCCGATGATTTCGTCAGTAACAGGTATATTACAGCACGAACTCTAATCTATTCAAATAATACCACGGAATCGTGTACTCCAATGAACGGATCAGCAGTGACACGGGACCTCCCCCAATGATACGAGTACAATACGATATTTGAGATTGAACCATGTATTTTGGCACAAAGTCTGAAGAATCGAAATTTATATCACCATATCGCCAGCATTGGTAAGGAAATACTGGCAACGAAAATTTTTTCGGCCACTGAGGCGGAAAATTGTAGAGTTAGCGACGTAGGAAATGCTTGTTTTTCTGTCGGGTAATGACATTTACTCCAATCTACGAATCAGTTTGCTCACATTTGATGTCAACCGTCATAATGTACTAGCTCATTGTACACAGAGCCACATTACGCAGTACCCTGTCACCCATAGGGTATAGCGTGGGCCTTTATCGGAAACACAGCATTGTACTGAAATGTGTCCATAGTTACTAAATATCATCATTGTTGAACTCTTGTGTGACTTCATGAAAATGATCATCAGTTCATCCACTCTCGCAGGGAATAGCAACATCATCAAAGAAATTCTTAAACATTTTTTATGTTCTCCGTTTGATTCTTCAATGCAGAGGTCGAAGAGTGCTGGAGAGAGACAGTATCCATGCTTTAAGCACTCTTAAGCCTTGCACTTCTGCCTTGTTCTTCCATTCTAATTGTTCCTTTAGTGTTCTTGCTGCGAGGTTATTTGGGTGGCAAAATTGTAAAAGTACTCTTGCAGTATTATGTAGTTTCAGTACATTACTTTTTAGTTTTCCTTCCCTACACATTAAAAAATTATCCACTGGATTATATAATTACTTTCATTACTTCGAGTGTGACTTTCGAAATTATATTAAAATGATTTGGAGATATTTTACAAAACCGTGTAAGTACGAGGGCAGTTCAATAAGTAATGCAACACATTTTTTTTTCTCGGCCAATTTTGGTTGAAAAAACCGTAAATTTCTTGTGGAATATTTTCAAACATTCCCGCTTCGTCTCGTATAGTTTCATTGACTTCCGAAAGGTGGCAGCGCTGTACGGAGCTGTTAAAATGGCGTCTGTAACGGATGTGCGTTGCAAACAACGGGCAGTGATCGAGTTTCTTTTGGCGGAAAACCAGGGCATCTCAGATATTCATAGGCGCTTGCAGAATGTCTACGGTGATCTGGCAGTGGACAAAAGCACGGTGAGTCGTTGGGCAAAGCGTGTGTCATCACCGCCGCACGGTCAAGCAAGACTGTCTGATCTCCCGCGTGCGGGCCGGCCGTGCACAGTTGTGACTCCTGCAATGGCGGAGCGTGCGAACACACTCGTTCGAGATGATCGACGGATCACCATCAAACAACTCAGTGCTCAACTTGACATCTCTGTTGGTAGTGCTGTCACAATTGTTCACCAGTTGGGATATTCAAAGGTTTGTTCCCGCTGGGTCCCTCGTTGTCTAACCGAACACCATAAAGAGCAAAGGAGAACCATCTGTGCGGGATTGCTTGCTCGTCATGTGGCTGAGGGTGACAATTTCTTGTCAAAGATTGTTACAGGCGATGAAATAGGGGTTCATCACTTCGAACCTGAAACAAAACGGCAATCAATGGAGTGGCGCCACACCCACTCCCCTACCAAGAAAAATTTTAAAGCCATACCCTCAGCCGGTAAAGTCATGGTTACAGTCTTCTGGGACGCTGAAGGGGTTATTCTGTTCGATGTCCTTCCCCATGGTCAAACGATCAACTCTGAAGTGTATTGTGTTACGCTTCAGAAATTGAAGAAACGACTTCAGCGTGTTCGTAGGCACAAAAATCTGAACGAACTTCTCCTTCTTCATGACAACGCAAGACCTCACACAAGTCTTCGCACCCGAGAGGAGCTCACAAAACTTCAGTGGACTGTTCTTCCTCATGCACCCTACAGTCCCGATCTCGCACCGTCGGATTTCTATATGTTTGGCCCAATGAAGGACGCAATCCGTGGGAGGCACTACGCGGATGATGAAGAAGTTATTGATGCAGTACGACGTTGGCTCCGACATCGACCAGTGGAATGGTACCGTGCAGGCATACAGGCCCTCATTTCAAGGTGGCGTAAGGCCGTAGCATTGAATGGACATTACGTTGAAAAATAGTGTTGTGTAGCTAAAAGATTGGGGAATAACCTGGTGTATTTCAATGCTGAACAAAACAACCCCTGTTTCAGAAAAAAATTGAGTTGCATTACTTATTGAACTGCCCTCGTATATATTGAAGACGAATGGTCCTCCTTGAAGAATGTTAGTGTTGCTTATTCGGAGGGACTCCTTCAGCAGTCCGTGTGGAATTGGACTTCCTGTGACATAAGGCACATGCTGGCAAACTCCGGCCAATACCAGCCAATGAGTACCTCAAACCAATATCAATACAACACAAACAACTATTGGAACTAATATCTAGTAACACATGTATAAAAATAACCAGCATGCAGTGTAAGGTCGTTATGCACAAAGTGCATAAAATTTAACTCAACACTGCGAAACAGCACGTTTACTCATTTGAAGATGACATGGGTACAGAAAACTATGCACCTTTGACTCTAGGGATAAAATTCCGGATTTAACTATGCAAAAACGCAGTGCACTCACAGTATTAGGTGAGTACATACTGATACAGGGCCCCGATCTGAGGGGTTGTAACATTTCAGAACAACCGAGAGGTACAGTTTGGGAGAGAGCGGGGGCTCGCACCGAAGTGAGCAGAGAAACACAGGCAAGTCTGTTATTAAATTTATTAAACGCGTAGGTCAGCGCCAATGCCAATACCAGAATCTGCAGCGTCGGCGTCCGGTCGCCCGCCTTGCAGACATAACACTCCTGCTGGCGCCGCGGCTACGTGGCCGCCGCATGCGCTAGCTGCTAGCTGCACCAGCGACCCGGAATATCTCTGCTTACTCAAGCGCAACTCGTGCATCCAGTGTAGAGCACCGAAGGGAAGCAGCCGACGGCCGTCGTTGTAGTGAGCCTTAGCAGCCCCGGCCGACCGAACACACAGCTCGGTCAGTGACCGTAGACCAGCGGTTCCCAACAGGTGGTCCGCGGACCCCCAGGGGTCCTCGAGCTATGCCAGAGGGGTCCGCAAGATGCTATTAGAATAAAAAATATATTAAATATATTTGTATGATAACAGATTGTTTGTTTTGCCCGCTTCCTGCAAGAGAAGAGCTTCGACGAAAGCTAACTTCTGCGTCTAGCGTCTTCCTAGAGTGTAGAGAGATCGGCAGTGAGCATGAGCAACTTCTTATTCATACGGAAGTAAGAAAGCTTTCTCGAGGTAGGATCTTGTTAAGATTTTTTGGAGTTATAGTCGACGTTCGTGTCTTCCTTCTTGACAAAAAGTACGCGGATTTTCTAATTTCTCTTGACTTTGCTCAGTTGCGTACTTAGCTGATGTGTTTGAACACTGAATGTGTTAAACTTGAGTTTACAAGGAAAAAATGTAGACATGTTCAAAGTTCAGGATAAGATTAGTGCTATGGTCAAAAAATGTCAGATCTGGGCGTCAAGGATAGAAAACGAATCACTTACTAACTTTTCTACTTTAAAACAATTCTTGGAATCATCGGAGGAGAGTTTGCCTGACTAGATCAAGATCAACGTAGCCGAGCATCTACGCAGCCTAGCCACCACTTTTAGAGAGTATTTCCCTGAACCTGACCCTGACGACAGATGGATCTGAAATCCCTTCAGCTGTGAAGAAACAGACAAAATCCAAGGCCTCCCTGAAGAAGAGCTTGTGGATCTGTCCAGCTGTGGTACAATCATAAACATTTTCATCGACGATAAAATTACAGACTTCTGGGCATAAGCACGCAAGGACTACAAGAAACTTGGAGATAAGGCAATGAAAAAGATCCTTCCATTTACAACCATTATCATTATTTTGATTTTTCATGTCTCTTTTCGAGTCGAATTAGAGTACAGGCGTACAAAAAATCTCTTTTGTCAATTCAGTCGGTTCTATTAATATGGTAATACTGTCACATAATCATCGACTATATTACAATATTATACAGGGTGATTCAAAAAGAATACCACAACTTTAAAAATGTGTATTTAATGAAAGAAACATAATATAACCTTCTGTTATACATCAATACAAAGAGTATTTAAAAAGGTTTTTTTTCACTCAAAAACAAGTTCAGAGATGTTCAATATGGCCCCCTCCAGACACTCTAGCAATATCAACCCGATACTCCAACTCGTTCCACACTCTCTGTAGCATATCAGGCGTAACAGTTTGGATATCTGCTGTTATTTCTCGTTTCAAATCATCAATGGTGGCTGGGAGAGGTGGCCGAAACACCACATCCTTAACATACCCCCATAAGAAAAAATCGCAGGGGGTAAGATCAGGGCTTCTTGGAGGCCAGTGATGAAGTGCTCTGTCACGGGCTGTCTGGCGGCCGATCCATCGCCTCGGGTAGTCGACGTTCAGGTAGTTACGGACAGATAAGTGCCAATGTGGTGGCGCTCCATCCTGCTGAAATATGAACTGTTGTGCTTCTTGTTCGAGCTGAGGGAACAGCCAATTCTCTTACATCTCCAGATACTGTAGTCCAGTCACAGTAGCACCTTCGAAGAAAAAGGGACCAAAAACTTTATTGGCTGAAATGGCACTGAAACGTTTACCTTAGGCGAGTCACGTTCATACTGAGTTGTTTCCCGCGGATTCTCAGTGCCCCATATACAGACATTGTGACGGTTGACTTCCCCGTTAGTGTGGAAAGTTGCTTCATCACTAAACACAATCTTTGAAACGAAAGATTCATCTGTTTCCATTTGAGCAAGGATAAAATCACAGAAATCGATTCTTTTAATCTTATCAGCTGCAGACAGTGCTTGAACCAATTTCAGACGATAAGGTTTCATAACTAACCTTTTTCGTAGGACTCTACATACAGTTGATTGTGGAATTTGCAGCTCTCTGCTAGCTCTGCGAGTCGATTTTCCTGGGCTGCGAACAAAAGCTTGCTGGATGCGTGCTACATTTTCATCACTCGTTCTCGGCCATCCAGAACTTTTCCCTTTGCACAAACACCCATTCTCTGTAAACTGTTTATACCAACGTTTAATACACCACCTATCAGGAGGTTTAACACCATACTTCGTTCGAAATGCACGCTGAACAACTGTCGTCGATTCGCTTCTGCCGTACTCAATAACACAAAAAGCTTTCTGTTGAGCGGTCGCCATCTTAGCATCAACTGACGCTGACGCCTAGTCAACAGCGCCTCAAGCGAGCAAATGTACAACTAAATGAAACTTTATAGCTCCCTTAATTCGCTGACAGATAGTGCTTAGCTCTGCCTTTTGTCGTTGAAGAGTTTTAAATTCCTAAAGTTGTGGTATTCTTTTTGAACCATCCTGTATATACACAATGTGATCAAAAGCATCCGGACACCTGGCTGAAAATGACTTACAAGTTCGTGGCACCCTCCATCGGTAATGCTGGAATTCAATATGGTGTTGACCCACCCACGCTTCCACTCTCGCAGGCACACGTTCAATATGGTGCTGAAAGGTTTCTTGGGGAATGATAGCCCATTCTTCACGGAGTGCTGCACGGAGGAGAGGTATCGATGTCGTTCGGTGAGGCCTGGCACGAAGTCGGCGTTCCAAAACGTACCAAAGGTATTCTATAAGATTGAGGTCAGTACTCTGTGCAGGACAGTCCATTACAGGGATGTTATGGTCGTGTAACCACTCCGCCACAGACCGTTCTTTATAAACAGATGCTCGATCGTGTTGAAAGATACAATCGTCATCCCCTAAATGCTCTTCAACAGTGGGAGCTAGAAGATGCTTAAAACATCAATGTAGGCCTGTGCTCTGATAGTGCCACGCAAAACAACAAGGGGTGCAGGCCCGCTCCATGAAAAACACGACCACACCATAACACCACCGCCTCCGAATTTTACTGTTGACACTACACATGCTGGCAGACGACGTTCACCGGGCATTCGTCATATACACACACTGCCATCGGATCGCCACATTGTGAAAAATGATTTGTCACTCCACACAACGTTTGTCCACTGTTCAGTCGTCCAATGTTTACGCTCCCTACAAGAAGTGAAGTGTCGTTTGGCATTTATCGGTTTGATGTGTGGCTTATGAGCACCCGCTCGACCATGACATCCAAATTTTCTCACGTCCCTCCTAACTGTCGTAGTACTGGCAGAGGATCCAGATGCAGTCTGGAATTCCTGTGTGATGGTGCGGGTACATGTCTGCCTAGTACACATTACGACCTTCAACTGTCCGTGGTCTCTGTCAGTCAACAGACGAGGTCGGCCTGTACGCTTTTGTGCTGTAAGTGTCCCTTCACGTTTCCACTTCACTATCAGATCGGAAACAGTTGACCTAGGGATGTTATAGGAGTGTGGAAATCTCACGTACACATGTATGGCACAAGGGACACCCAATCACCTGACCACGTTCGAAGTCTGTGAGTTCCGCGGAACGCCCCATTCTGCACTCTCACGATATCTAATGACTACTGAGGTCGCTGATACGGAGTACCTGGAGTAGGTATCAACACAATGCACCTAATGTGAAAAACGTATGTTTTTGGGGGTGTCCAGATACTTTTGATCACTTAGTTCAAATATATAATTCTTAGTTCCTCATCGAAAATTACAGAATACCAATGCAAATAGATCCTAATTTGCGATAGCTGTCACTTCTGACCTACTACAGTCCTTTACTTATTATAAGGGTATAGTTTACTGATCCTTTACCACATGCATCATCGTCATCCATGTTGTATATATCATTTCATTACTTATTTGTTTCAAAATAAATTCATAACATAGAAATTCCTTTTGGTGCTAAGAGGTTAGAATGTTTCATTCAGAAACTACTTAAGTATTTCGTCTGGTATGTGGACTAAAATACAAAATGGGCTCATGACCCAGTGAAACGTCTTTCTTAATCTAAAATTTTTTGGTTAGTTAGGATAAGCAACTATTTTGACTACTTACGCTAAGTTAAACAATTCTGTCTAAAAGAAATATGAACCCAACTGTAGCATTAAATAAATTCTCAACGTACTAATTATTTTACCACTCAGTAGGAAATTGGATAAACCACAACCTGATATTGTTATTTAATAAATTAAATACATAAAACCAGTATGAAATACATTAACTTACACTCCATAAAATCTTCATTCATTACTTATCATTGCATTGGATACAAAGGATACAGACTATGGTACTTACCAATGAAATGGTACTTCCCTGTAGCTAGGAAAAATAGATTTTCCCCTTACACAGAGGACTAATGAAACATAGATCATGTTAATTACTGGTAGACTATTTGCTACGTTAAAATATACTACAATGATTCTCAGCCTCGGAAAGATAAAAGAAACTTGGTTCTTGGACCAAAGTAGAAGTTAATGCTACAATTCCTCATTAGTTTTCATATTTAACATACAGTATAATATATCCTTATTGCTGCTGCCCACTAGCTAGAGCACAAAAGGTCCTTACACCACTAGGCAGTAGAATTCATAATTATCCTTCAACTCATGTGGCGTGGTCTCTGAGACGACGCAGGAACATTCCAACTCACTCTCCAAGGTCTGTTCTAGCGCAGTGCTTCTATAGCTTCGTTAAATCACAAACCGAACAATGTTTTATCGTCAGTTGCGCTATTCCCTTCTTTTTTTTTGCTGTCGCGTGTTGTGGTTTGCTAGACAGCGCCTTGTGACTACACCACTGGCCATTGAAATTTCTACACCAAGAAGAAATGCAGATGTTAAACTGGTATTCATTGGACAAATATATTACACTATAACTGACATGTGATACCATTTTCACGAAATTTGGGTGCATAGATCCTGAGAAATCAGTGCCAAGAACAACCACCTCTGGCCGTAATAACGGCTTTGATACGCCTGGACATTGAGTCAAAGAGAGCTCGGATGGCGTGTACAGGTACAGCTGGCCATGCAGCTTCAACACGATACCACAGTTCATCAAGAGTAACGACTGGCGTATTGTGACGAGCCAGTTGCTGGGCCACCATTGACCAGACGTTTTCAATTGGTGAGAGATCTGGAGAATGTGCTGCCCAGGGCAGCAGTCGAACATTTTCTGTATTCAGAAAGGCCCGTACAGGACCTGCAACATGCGGTCGTGCATTATCCTGCTGAAATGTAGGGTTTCGCTGGAATCGAATGAAGGGTAGAGCCACGGGTCGTAACACATCTGTAATGTATCGTTCACTGTTCAAAGTGCCGTCAATGCCAACAAGAGGAGACCGAGACGTGTAACCAATGGCACCCCATACCATCACGCCGGGTGGTACGCCAGTATGGCGCTGATGAATACACGCTTCCAGTGTGGGTTCACCGCGATGTCGCCAAACACGGATGCGACCATCATGATGCTGTAAACAGAACCTGGATTCATCCGAAAAAATGACGTTTTGCCAGTCGTGCACTCAGGTTAGTCATTGAGTACACCATCGCAGGCGCTCCTGTCTGTGATGCAGCGTCAAGGATAATCGCAGCCATGGTCTCCGAGCTGATAGTCCATGCTGCTGCAAACGTCGTCGAACTGTTCGTGAAGATGGTTGTTGTCCCCATCTGTTGACTCAGGGATCGAGTCGTGGCTGCACGATCCGTTACAACCATGCGGATAAGATGCCTGTCATTTCGACTGCTTGTGATACGAGGCCGTTGGGATCCAGCACGGCGTTCAGTATTACCCTCCTGAACCGACCGATTTCATATTCTGCTAACAGTCATTGGACCCCGACCAACGCGAGCAGCAATGTCGCGATACGATAAACCGCAATCGCGATAGTCGGAAACGTGATGGTACACATTTCTCCTCCTTACACGAGGCATCACAACAGCATTTCACCAGGCAACGCCGGTCAACTGCTGTTTGTATATGAGAAATCGGTTGGAAACGTTCAGCACGTTGTAGGTGTCGCCACCGGCGCCAACCTTGTGTAAATTATCTGAAAAGATAATCATTTGCATATCACAGCATCTTCTTACTGTTGGTTAATTCTCGTGTCTGTAGCACGTCATCTTCATGGTGTAGGAATTTTAGTAGCCAGTAGTGTACGTTACTGTTATCTTCATTACGGTACAAAACAGATCTGCAGGAACGTTTTATAGATCAAACAATAGGCGATGAGTTTGCGATCGGCATTGGTCAGAGTTCTGCTAGTGATCAAAAGTGTGATTCGCAGGAAGAATTTCGAGACAATGATGAATGGGACCTTTCCGTTTCTTCTGACACACAGAAACGGGACAAGAATGATTTCAGGTAGTCAAGGGATCCTCTTCGAAATCGATTTTCAAGGAAATCGAGGCAGAATATTGCCTTGCAACAGCAGGGTCTTTGTCCTGCAGCCAGAGCTCTCATGCGTTATCTGGGCCGATTCACAAACCTCAAAGCGGAATGTGAACGAATACAGTGGGAAAGTGCAAAGCCATAGATGTGAGAGAGATGAATATGACTGAATTCAATGCGTCCTTTAATTTCATCTACGCATCCGATTTTAAATCGAACCATGAGGGCACTTTTGCCATTTTGGAAACAGATCTGACAGGAAGGAACAATTTTCAGTGCTTCATGAGCCGAAACAGAATAGACGCATTCCTTTCGGACTTCTCTTTAAATGACTCAAGATAGAGCTGAACGACTGACAGCTGAGCCATCGACAGCTAGATCTAATACTTTTGCGAAATTTGTAAAAAAAAATTGACAGAGGTCTTACACTACCGGTGCATGTGCTACCATCGACGAAATGCTAGTGTGGGGATGGGTAGATTCAAGGTCTACGCACACAAGAAACCTTGCAGATAAGGAATATAAATTCAGAGCTTAGTTGACTCCAAAATTATTTTTTTAATGATTACAGTTACACGAGCAAGGATTCTGATGGAAGCGCTCTCGCAGAAAATGGTGGCAATTATTCACTCAGCACTCAAGCATACATTCAACTTCTTATAGAATTCGAAAGAATGCATCAAATGTGACGCCTGACAACTGGTATTCTTCTGTAGAACTTGCCCAAGTAATTGAAAAGAATGTGCCGACTGTTGATGGTATTATGAGTGAAACCAAAAGGAAAGTAGCCGAGGAATTTTCATGTAATAGAAGACTTCCTGTAAGCTCCAATCAATATGGCTTCCGTACCTCCCCCCCCCCCACCCCACCCCAAATAAGACACTAAATTTGTCCGTTATAAACTAAAACAGAGCTGTTGTGCAGCTCTCCAGTATGTAGCGGACACAAATGATGAAACACAGAAGCTTGAGATTATTCAATTTTATTATGGATCTAAGGAAACAGGAGATTACCTTTGTGAAAAATGTTATATTTATAGTTCAAGAAGGAGAATTCATCAAGAGCTCATAGAATCGTAGATGTTAGTTATCACTGCCAAAGTATTTTACAAAATCTGGGTAGATAATGAGCTTGTAAGCTGTCTTAATTTTATGAAGGAACTTCCAAAGCAGTGTGTTGCTCCTCACATGGAAAGAAGAATTCAGAGTATTCACCTTACAAGTGAAGTGGAAGCTTGTAATTGGAGAGTTCCAAGAGACAGTACAGAAACTCTATCAGTGCATTCAGCAGATGACTGTCTTGACAAGATGAAGACGTGTAAAATTTGTAAGCCTAAGCAAAGGAAGAGAACAGAATTTCTGTTTGTCTGAGTGCTCCAAGAAAGTTGCGTTGCTGAGCTCCAGGTGTGAAACAACAATGCATTAAGTATTGAGCAAAATTTTCAAAATACTCTTTTCTTCTGTGTTCCTAACAAGCGCTTAAAGTGTTGGATAAAATCGCATGCGTTCCGCATGCTGCTAAAGAAAAATGTAGATCCCAGCACTGAATGTCAGTTTTGCAGACTTCCTTTTTGTACCCACCGAGTGCAATTTTATTTGCAATTTTAAAACATTGAATTTAGTTTTATGTTAAAACTCACTTTCTACACACATACTGTAATATGTAAGAACGTAACATTTAGTTTTCCAATAATTTGTATAGATATACTGTTAAAAAACGCGCAAAGGTGTGTGAATTTGTCTGATAAAAGGTAAAATAAGATAGCTTAATTTATAACATTAAAATCAACAACTTAAATAAATCAACCACTTAAACAATTTAAGAAATAGATGCTACAAAAATTAAAATTTTCGAATGATTTACACCTTAAATCTCGATTTGAACATGGGGTTCCCCACGATGCAATTTACAGCAGACATATCGCCTATCCCTTAGCGTGTGGTACATGATAAGTTTTGATTCTCATGTCCTTGTGTCCTTGGTGGCTGGGTGAAGGTAAACACGTTTATCTGGGTTACTACTACTGTAGAACTTCCCCTGTCTAGTCTGATCAAGGAAATTGTGAATTTACGTTCCCTTAGCACGTGATTTGACTTGTGCGGTTAGAGCTTATTTCATGTGTTTGTTGTTCGGCCGAACAGCAGTTAAGGTGCAATTAGAAAAAAAAATTGACGTTAGTAGTAGTGTATTCTGTCTACGTCTCACGCCTTCCTGGAAGGCAAGGTTGTCAAAAGAAAATAAATGAAAGTTGCTGGAGCACGCAGAGTCCTCTCAACCCAGCAGCACCGACACCGACTGCAAGCCTGTCCTCGCTGCACTATTGGTGGAAGCTTGCTGGGCCCATAACCCAGAAGCCAAACCACTATTTGAAATAATTGCAATAATTCAAACATAAGAAATTAAATACATAATGCCAATGAACATCCTGGATAGCAATTAAGTAGCACTTACTAGTATTCCTTTTTAGAAACCAACAGGCACTAGAATTTAGCAACATCGGGCATGAATTGGAAAAATATTAAAATACATGTCACAGTGTCACAGTTCAAGATCTGTACCACACCTGTACAACTCAAGAACAGTTTCAACGTATCTTGACAATTAAACTTCACATATTTCTCTGAAGCCTATTGCAAATGGTTACTAACGCCAAATAAAAAATAAAGCCATTACAGACATTCTACGCTTCAGATTTAACGCTACCAAATCACCAAGAACACAAGGACATGTACAAACATAACTTCTTATGTACCTTACACTAAGGGATAAGCCGGCCGAAGTGACCGTGCGGTTCTAGGCGCTACAGTCTGGAACCGAGCGACCGCTACGGTCGCAGGTTCGAATCCTGCCTCGGACATGGATGTGTGTGATGTCTTTAGGTTAGTTATGTTTAATTAGTTCTAAGTTCTAGGCGACTGATGACCTCAGAAGTTAAGTCGCGTAGTGCTCAGATCCATTTGAACCATTTTGAACTAAGGGATAAACAACAGTAAGTGATCACCAAGCGACACATGGGAAGACCACAACAGCTCGTTAACTTAAATAGAAAGCTAAATTAGAATAACAACGTAAACAGTTAACACATTTGTGGACGATTTCCGTCCATCAAGTCACGGTTTAGGCGCATTGGACTGGGATCCTAAAGGTTTCACTTTTACTTTCAGTGCAGTGCAATGTTCCCTTTTTCCACGCATGTAGAAAGAGAGGTCCGGCGGAACACCAGCGGCAAGAAAGCCCTACAAGCTCAGAACACTTGAACTATCGCAACAGACAAGTTTGTCAATACACAGCGAGTTCAGAAAACCCTCAGCGCCCAGGACAAAGTGATAAGACACCGAACTTTAGTACCCAAGACAGAGTGCTTACATCATACACAATATTTCATCCAAAGCGAGCAGAAGACTGCCTGCAGAAAATGATACTTTTCACTCCAACCAATTCCAACATCTCTCTGCACTATCCTCTGTGCCGACCATTTGCCGCCACATGTCAACGATCCGCACACGTCCTCCCTTCGCCTCACGTCAGTGTGCAGGGACCATTTATTCCTTCCAGGACGACGACCGGAATTCCAATCAGCTCCTCCCAGCTGAGCGACGAAACGCCTCGCGTCATCCGCCACGGCGCCCTCTTTCGCCGCTGGTAGACAACTGCCGCTCGGTGTGACGCCGTAGCGTCACATGTGTACTAACTTAGTTGCAACTGAAAAATAATTTCGCAGAATATTGAAACTTTAACGGACAGAACCCTCTGAATTTAAAGTGGTCTCCACTGGATGTAGAATGCGAGGTGCCTCCCTCGTCTGTCGTCTGTTGTTGTTATGCACCCCCTCTTTGCATTTGTGCTTGATGCCTGGGTCGTCCCATAGCTCACAGATGCTGTGTTCACTGCTTACTGTCCCATCTGACCATTTCGTGCAGTAGTTGCTGACAGCAGAATTCATGCTGCCAGTTGACGTCGAGTTAATAGGGACTGTCTACTGCTTATTATGCCGTAGCCAATGAACTAACCTTCCCACAGGTTTACCTTATGTTTGATGAATATGTAGTGCATGCAATTCATTTGTATTTGTTTTTCCACAGGCACTGTTTGATAAAATTCCTCTTGAGAATGATTTAGAATTGTTTCATTGTATTTGAAATCTTCTTTGCAATTACTGTCTGATTCCAAAAGTCGTTTGGTAAGGTCTAACAGGGTAATTGTTTTCTCATTGATCTACTTGAGAATAGCTTGTTGATAACATCTACATCTACATCTACATCTACATCCATACTCCGCAAGCCACCTGACGGTGTGTGGCGGAGGGTACCTTGAGTACCTCTATCGGTTCTCCCTTCTATTCCAGTCTCGTATTGTTCGTGGAAAGAAGGATTGTCGGTATGCCTCTGTGTGGGCTCTAATCTCTCTGATTTTATCCTCATGGTCTCTTCGCGAGATATACGTAGGAGGGAGCAATGTACTGCTTGACTCTTCGGTGAAGGTATGTTCTCGAAACTTTGCCAAAGCCCGTACCGAGCTACTGAGCGTCTCCCCTGCAGAGTCTTCCACTGGAGTTTATCTATCATCTCCGTAACGCTTTCGCGATTACTAAATGATCCTGTAACGAAGCGCGCTGCTCTCCGTTGGATCTTCTCTATATCTTCTATCAACCCTATCTGGTACGGATCCCACACTGCTGAGCAGTATTCAAGCAATGGGCGAACAAGCGTACTGTAACCTACTTCCTTTGTTTTCGGATTGCATTTCCTTAGGATTCTTCCAATGAATCTCAGTCTGGCATCTTTTTTACCGACGATCAACATTATATGATCATTCCATTTTAAATCACTCCTAATACGTACTCCCAGATAATTTATGGAATTAACTGCTTCCAGTTGCTGACCTGCTATTAACGTTGTCAAGAAAAATTCAGTTCTGTTGCTGCTTTTTAGATGATAATAAAAATTTGAAAATTGTTTTCAGTTCAAGTATACAGCACATAATATCACAGCAGAATTCATGCTGCCAGTTGACATCAAGTTAGTAGAGACTGCCTACTGCATACTACGCCGTAGACTTTTTTAACTACTCTTCCCACAGGTTGCTTTTTGAAGCAATAAATGATCATCTACATCACTTTCGATTACTGTTTGTTCTTCTGTGGTGTAAATTTGTATTCAAATAAATCGCACCATCTTTGTCACAGATAGCTATATTAATGCCGAGTTATCTCTTACTCCACTCCACATCAGACATTATATACAATTTTCGCCTGTATTTTTCAGTTTAGGCTCTTATTTTTATTTCACTTTTATTCCCGATTTTATTTTATATTTTTTAGTTTTGTACGGTCGCCAGCTGTCCTTGTTCACTGCACTAAAGCGCCCACGCACATAAACATGTTGTTTCCCCTCGTTCACTGTCTTCCACACGCAATGGAACTTTCTTCAATCTTGATAAACCCAGTCTTAATGAAAAAATGTTTCAGTAACTCTTATAGTAGGATCAAAGGCCGTTTGAGAGTAATGTTTTATTCTTCTTTCTGCTAATAGCACCTTCTGCCTTATTTTTCGAATGCAAGGATATGCGCTAACCAAGAACGTAGCAAAATCGCAGTAAGTTTTTGAAGTAAAATTTTTCTTCCTTATTTTAGTCTTCTGTTGTAATTCTCAATTCGAATTTTTCTCCGTCCAGATTCGTATCTTAATCCATAGTCGCTAGATGTGACTGTATGTGGACGGAAAAATCGTGTAGAATAGTCTCTAACTTCAATATAGTAGTTACTTACATTTCCTTCTGTTGCTTTCAGTAAGTCTCTACTGAATGATACTACCATGTTTATTACATTATGATATAAAACCTTCTTTTAGTGTCGTTATCAGAATTATATTAAAATGACCTGCAGATATTTCACAACCTTCTAAATATTCACTGTTGATGAATGTTCCTCCTTGAAGATTCGCCTTGAACAGTGGGGGTGAAGTTGGAAGCTTCATGTCGTACTTGTTGCGACATAATGGCATCTGCTGCCGAACTCAAAGCGCTCCACATTGCCCAAGTAACGCCCCGAATAAATAACAACAAGAATGTAAAATGCTCCTATCAAAGGACAAAAAAGGCGAATACATTCCGGACACTCGGGCCAGTTTTTCCAGTTCTCTGGCAGCTTCAAAGACATTTGAATGAAAACATCTTGACATACTTGCGCTGGGATACTTGATATAATAAGTGTCTCGTAATACAATTGAAGGTGCATCCCACTTTCTAGAAACACATAAATTTGTTTCTATTTGTTCTTACACCCATCGCCACACACGTAACTAGGGGTGGGTCTAAGAGATGTCACTGCACTCAGGAGGTAGGATAAACCCGTAAAAAGCGTCAATATTTTAGATGTTTTGATATAAATGCCTTTTAAGCTGCCAGACAAGCCTGAAAGCTAGTTTCCTTATTTTGTATTTTTATCGTAAACTCTGCCTTTATTTTTATTTTTATTTTTATTTTGTTACTGTAGAAGCACTTCCATTTCTGGTTCCCAGGTCGTACGCTTTTTGACATTAGACTGCCTTAGCTCAGAAATCAATGTAGATTTTTTTACTCAGGTGACAGCTGCTTCGGGCGGCTTTTTATTGTTTTTCGAGTCATGTTGCTTACATCGTGGCAACGGGTAATGCATTCACAAAGCAGCAGGAGGACCTTTAATTATATATATTTGTCTGTCTCCTTACAAAATGTGAACCAGTTCACGGAAGTTGAAACACATAATTGGTGCGCGTAAATAAACTCACAAAAAAACGTGATTTCTGCGCGTAAGATCCGAATAAAGCTACATTTTTGAAAGCAAGTGTTCAATTTTATCGTAATAATGGACTTTTTATTAATTTGATTCCCTCTGAACCGTTTTCACGCATTCAATTCATGTGTTACATTTAGCTCGACATCAGACCATCGTATCTCGATTATTGTATGAAAAGATTCTTTTTAACTTTACCCATTTATTTGACTCCGTGAAAACTTTGAATCGATTCGTACAGATTTAAGTATAGAAGTGGCGTGCTAAAGAAACCTCGCAAAAAACGAGCTCCTTGCACGTAAATTCCGAACAAAGTAATATTCTTTGAATCAGTTAAAACTTGTCTTAGACAAGGTCCGTCAAACTGGTGGGCTGAACCATCAGTGTCGCTCCAGTGCGAAGTTATTTAAGGTGAGTGTTTTCGCACGTAATATCCAAACAGTGGAACAATGCACATACAAATGATGCCCTTAGTTGAGCATTAATTTCAGCCCAATCAAAATCTTTTGCAAAAAGAATTAATCGATTCGTACAAATTGCGTAGGCGTCAGTTTCCGGTTCATCTTTCAAACCTAGCTTAGTATACTGTAACACAGCTGTAGTAAAGCAGATGCTCTAATGTATATACAAATAGCCACTGGTCCAAGCTAAACAAAAAACTTTTTACACTACGTTCCTAGCTGAAGTACGAACGGAGCTCCAAGACCTCTGAAACCGCAATCCTGCGTTCGGCCTCTTTAGGCATGATTTAACTACAAAAAAAAAAAGAGTTCTACTAACGTCTAATACCATATGAGCAAAAAACCGCGATTCAAAGTTTTACTGTTAATAAGCCATACCTTTATTCATTTACTGTTTAAATGGTATAAACTTTAACATAAATTAATAGACGACGCATTTATTCATTTATAAACGAGAGTACAGAAAAATTCTCATTTGACTTTTGGGAAAAAAAGATTCCGAATTCAACTAGGTAAAAATTCTCAATCCTCACAATATACATACTGTGCATCGGTCTTTCCCTAATATATATAATATTAAAAACGTGTGTCTGCAGAGACAACCTGCGAAGTAGTCTTAGGGGCCTGCTGGCAGACTTCTGAAATCCGAGGGGTGTTAAGAGGTTGCCTAACTGCAGGCGCCCAGGACTACCTTACAGGTCGGCTCTGTACCGGTTCATTCTTAAAATTCTCGGTAAACTTTGACTGATGTTACTGAGCGTGTTGCCGAACTTAGTGGTCTTAGAGGGACACTTTGCCATTTTATTCAAGCACGTTCCAGTAACCCCCACCTCCTGTGTTGCGCCCCCGCCCCCCTCCCCCCACCCTCATAATAACGCCAAATCAGGACGTGAAGCTCCTTTAATCATGTTAAAATTTAGTCGAATGGTTTTGAACGGTCCCTAGTGGTTCGAACCTGAACACCAACTATTGCTCTCGCGCTGCATTCAACAGCGATAAGATCACATACAGTGGGGAGAAAAATGTCGAAATTTCCGGGGTCTCAGCATTTCAATGTTGCCAGAAACAAATCTAATTTACCTTACATCTGTGGTCACAAATTGTTTTGCCATCAGACTACCGGTTTCGGTCAATAATGAACATCTTCAGATCTGTTCCATAGAAACATGTCCTAATTTACTGCAGCCATAGTGTCATCGTCAAATGGTCAATGGTCATTATAAACCGAAACCGGTAGTCTGATGACAAAAAAAAAATTGTGACCACCGACGTAATGTAAATTTTTTCTATATTCCTATCACTGTTTTATTCGCAATCATGTCGCAGCTTGTTGTCAGAAATGTCGTCCTGATCCTCATCGCGCTGTGAATTGTCATTTCCGACCGCGAAATGTGTGGCAATCGACACCCCAAAGAAAGGGATGGTTTCACTGATACTTTTATGCTTTTTTCGTGTCGATTCGGAGCTCGGTCACTTATAAGAAAATCATTTTACTTCAACGCTGGGGCTTCGCGAATCTGACATCCACCGCAGGGGCATCAAAAGAAGGGGTGAAATGTATGTGAAAGGGAGTGTGATGAAGTTCCCATAGTGTAACACGTCAACGGTAGAGTTCGTCAGAATTTTGGGGAAATTTGGCACGAATGTGACATCATTAACTTATCTTACACGTCACACGGACTTCTGAGTTCTGGCTTTTTTTCGCATGTGTCGACACCTTGATGTTCGAGGCGTCGTCGAGCCCAGGTGACGGGGCACGGCTGCATACATTTACATCATTACAGAGGAAGCTTGTATGCACCTCTGAACAAAATTTCAAACTTCCGAGTCGCAATGCGAGACAGTTATTGGATTCTGAAGAAGTGATCCTTTAATTGTGCTCCGCAATGTAATTTATTCTGCGATTCTAGATGCCAACTGTATCCATTCAGAGTGTCTAGTCTACTTTATTTCCTACAGATTTTAGAAGACTCTAGATATCCTGATGCCTCTTGGAGGACGGTAGAGTTCTCTCTAGGAGAATATTAATTTCCGAGTGAACTCAATACGTGACCTGGCAGAAGTGCTTGCCTGGAGCCTGTTCCACAGCAGGACCGCAAACCCCGCAGGCGGCGGTCGGCTCCGGCGACTGCCATTAGCCCCGGGGCGGTAATCGTGTAAGATTACTTCCTCCAGCGGCCCGCGGTCCAGGCCTCCATTAGGCTGCCGCGCCTGCCGAGTCCTTATTAAGCTCCGAGACGGCCTGCGGCCGCAAACGGGGACCGCCTCTGTGGCACGGGGAAAAGCAAGATTCGGGGCATGTAGTTAGCGAAAAAGGCAATGCCGCAAGCCAATTTCAGGCTGAGCACCAAGTCAGCGCATCCTTCAAGTTTTGAAAAAAATAGTTCCATGCTAAACAGTTCGCTGTTTGAATGTGCGTAATCTTCGAAAATAGAGTATAAAACACTAGCCATAATACGTTACGGATAAGACACGGTTGCACCTATTCTGATGCTGCGAACAGTGAATTGCACTCCTGAGCGCTACTGCACTGTCCTGTTGACTTATACAGTCGGTGGACAAGCATATGGACACACCAAAACCACAATACAATACGATGTCTAATACGGTGTATCGAAACGTTTGACAGCTCCCATTTCTCTCGGAATGGATAAATACAGACCCTGTACGGTTTACAAGGGCATCTTATCCCGTTCTTCGTGCGATCGAGTGGCAAGTTCAGGTAACGATGGAAGTGTGTATAGCGACCACGCACCCTTCCCTTCAAAGTAGACCGCAAAGGCGCAGCAATATTGAGACCTGGTGACTAGCTTCTGACAAAACCAGTCCTGAACAATGTGGGCTGTTTAACCTGGGACCCCGTCGTCTTGCAAAACAACATCATTAATGGGTATAAAAACTGTACCATCGGCTGGACCTAATGGGCCAAAAACGTTATACACTCCTGGAAATTGAAATAAGAACACCGTGAATTCATTGTCCCAGGAAGGGGAAACTTTATTGACACATTCCTGGGGTCAGATACATCACATGATCACACTGACAGAACCACAGGCACATAGACACAGGCAACAGAGCATGCACAATGTCGGCACTAGTACAGTGTATATCCACCTTTCGCAGCAATGCAGGCTGCTATTCTCCCATGGAGACGATCGTAGAGATGCTGGATGTAGTCCTGTGGAACGGCTTGCCATGCCATTTCCACCTGGCGCCTCAGTTGGACCAGCGTTCGTGCTGGACGTGCAGACCGCGTGAGACGACGCTTCATCCAGTCCCAAACATGCTCAATGGGGGACAGATCCGGAGATCTTGCTGGCCAGGGTAGTTGACTTACACCTTCTAGAGCACGTTGGGTGGCACGGGATACATGCGGACGTGCATTGTCCTGTTGGAACAGCAAGTTCCCTTGCCGGTCTAGGAATGGTAGAACGATGGGTTCGATGACGGTTTGGATGTACCGTGCACTATTCAGTGTCCCCTCGACGATCACCAGTGGTGTACGGCCAGTGTAGGAGATCGCTCCCCACACCATGATGCCGGGTGTTGGCCGTGCGTGCCTCGGTCGTATGCAGTCCTGATTGTGGCGCTCACCTGCACGGCGCCAAACACGCATACGACCATCATTGGCACCAAGGCAGAAGCGACTCTCATCGCTGAAGACGACACGTCTCCATTCGTCCCTCCATTCACGCCTGTCGCGACACCACTGGAGGCGGGCTGCACGATGTTGGGGCGTGAGCGGAAGACGGCCTAACGGTGTGCGGGACCGTAGCCCAGCTTCATGGAGACGGTTGCGAATGGTCCTCGCCGATACCCCAGGAGCAAGTGTCCCTAATTTGCTGGGAAGTGGCGGTGCGGTCCCCTACGGCACTGCGTAGGATCCTACGGTCTTGGCGTGCATCCGTGCGTCGCTGCGGTCCGGTCCCAGGTCGACGGGCACGTGCACCTTCCGCCGACCACTGGCGACAACATCGATGTACTGTGGAGACCTCACGCCCCACGTGTTGAGCAATTCGGCGGTACGTCCACCCGGCCTCCCGCATGCCCACTATACGCCCTCGCTCAAAGTCCGTCAACTGCACATACGGTTCACGTCCACGCTGTCGCGGCATGCTACCAGTGTTAAAGACTGCGATGGAGCTCCGTATGCCACGGAAAACTGGCTGACACTGACGGCGGCGGTGCACAAATGCTGCGCAGCTAGCGCCATTCGACGGCCAACACCGCGGTTCCTGGTGTGTCCGCTGTGCCGTGCGTGTGATCATTGCTTGTACAGCCCTCTCGCAGTGTCCGGAGCAAGTATGGTGGGTCTGACACACCGGTGTCAATGTGTTCTTTTTTCCATTTCCAGGAGTGTATATTCCTTGGCAGTAATGCGAAATTGCAGAGTCATAGACACCAACGACACGACTGCCCAGATCATCACCGAACCCCCGACATATTTCACTCTCGAAAAACTTGGTCACAAGTTGTAAACAGTGTGAAGCAAAAATACTCATCCGACTAACTACTTTCCTTCCATGGCTCCATTGCACAGGTTTTGTGGCTTCGGTGCCATGTTTCCCTGTCGCGGGCCTTTGCATCGCTAAAGAGCGGTTCTGGTATCCAACCTCGGCATACAACTCGCTGATTATTGAGCTCCCTTTGTGTCGTTAATATGGCGACAGTGTTCGCGAGTGCGATGTTCAGTTCTGCAGTGACTTAAGTAAGGATGTGTTGTACACTTGTTTTTCTTCACAATCCTCTTCAATGACCGTCTGACATGATCACTGCACACACACACACACACACACACACACACACACACTTCCGTCCGCGTTGTGGCTTAAGGCATGATATTTTCCGTTTCCACTGCAAGCTGCAAAAATCATCAGTGTGGTTCCTCTTGAAACACCAAACACTTCGACCACTTTGTGTACGGAAGCACCTACGAAACGAGCATCAGCAGTTTACCCACGTTAGAATTCACTTATCACCGACATAATGCACTCACAACTACACAGAACACTCTTCCCTCCACGGCTGACACTTGCAACGTATTGAAGACATTGCACAGGTGCATTTTGTGGTCAGATACGAAAGCTTTCCTCTTCTCAACCTTCCACCGGTTGCGAAATTAAAACCGCAGTGAAAACCTAGTGAAACTTACAGGAATATCTCAATCTGCCGCGTGACGTCACACTTTTCAGTTCTGAGCGCGCAGCGAGCACGCAAAGACGTCTAGAAAATAGTGTATCCCGCCAAGTGTGAAGTCCTGCTGATAGGTTTCACGTGATTTCAAGTAGCACATATAACGTAACTGCCATGCGTTCTCTTTTTCGTGACAATTCTCGGCCGCGCACTGTAGATGCAAAGGAGAAGCATCTACAGTGTTTTCTGTGGGACGTGATTGATAACTCACCATGTAGCCTGAATTCGGCTCCCTCTGACTTTCACTTAATTGCTCACATGAACCGTTCGGCAAGAGGACAGAATTTCGGCACAAACAAGTTGCAGACTAGGAAAAGTGTGCTAATCACAGCAGGCTGCCTTATATGACGATTGCACTGGAAAGGTACAACAGCGCTACGACAAATGTGCGAGTCGGAGTGGCGGCTAACTATAGAAATAGTTGACCTGAATCGGTATTATTCTGAAGGGGACATTATTTTTCAGTACAGAATTTTGAAACACTTTCCTACCCATTGGTTGCGATATCAACAGATGACTATTACTAATGATGTTGATGGTTCGACTTCCCCTTTAATTCGCATTGTGAACGACTTCACCAGAAAACATGCTGCATGTTTGCAGTATTTCACTAAGGCGTTAACATAATGATATGTAGTTCCGATACAGGCACGACAGGTTGCTGATGCGGCTACATACACTCCTGGAAATGGAAAAAAGAACACATTGACACCGGTGTGTCAGACCCACCATACTTGCTCCGGACACTGCGAGAGGGCTGTACAAGCAATGATCACACGCACGGCACAGCGGACACACCAGGAACCGCGGTGTTGGCCGTCGAATGGCGCTAGCTGCGCAACATTTGTGCACCGCCGCCGTCAGTGTCAGCCAGTTTGCCGTGGCATACGGAGCTCCATCGCAGTCTTTAACACTGGTAGCATGCCGCGACAGCGTGGACGTGAACCGTATGTGCAGTTGACGGACTTTGAGCGAGGGCGTATAGTGGGCATGCGGGAGGCCGGGTGGACGTACCGCCGAATTGCTCAACACGTGGGGCGTGAGGTCTCCACAGTACATCGATGTTGTCGCCAGTGGTCGGCGGAAGGTGCACGTGCCCGTCGACCTGGGACCGGACCGCAGCGACGCACGGATGCACGCCAAGACCGTAGGATCCTACGCAGTGCCGTAGGGGACCGCATCGCCACTTCCCAGCAAATTAGGGACACTATTGCTCCTGGGGTATCGGCGAGGACCATTCGCAACCGTCTCCATGAAGCTGGGCTACGGTCCCGCACACCGTTAGGCCGTCTTCCGCTCACGCCCCAACATCGTGCAGCCCGCCTCCAGTGGTGTCGCGATAGGCGTGAATGGAGGGACGAATGGAGACGTGTCGTCTTCAGCGATGAGAGTCGCTTCTGCCTTGGTGCCAATGATGGTCGTATGCGGGTTTGGCGCCGTGCAGGTGAGCGCCACAATCAGGACTGCATACGACCGACGCACACAGGGCCAACACCCGGCATCATGGTGTGGGGAGCGATCTCCTACACTGGCCGTACACCACTGGTGATCGTCGAGGGGACACCGAATAGTGCACGGTACATCCAAACCATCATCGAACCCATCGTTCTACCATTCCTAGACCGGCAAGGGAACTTGCTGTTCCAACAGGACAATGCACGTCCGCATGTATCCCGTGCCACCCAACGTGCTCTAGAAGGTGTAAGTCAACTACCCTGGCCAGCAAGATCTCTGGATCTGTCCCCCATTGAGCATGTTTGGAACTGGATGAAGCGTCGTCTCACGCGGTCTGCACGTCCAGCACGAACGCTGGTCCAACTGAGGCGCCAGGTGGAAATGGCATGGCAAGCCGTTCCACAGGACTACATCCAGCATCTCTACGATCGTCTCCATGGGAGAATAGCAGCCTGCATTGCTGTGAAAGGTGGATATACACTGTACTAGTGCCGACATTGTGCATGCTCTGTTACCTGTGTCTATGTGCCTGTGGTTCTGTCAGTGTGATCATGTGATGTATCTGACCCCAGGAATGTGTCAATAAAGTTTCCCCTTCCTGGGACAATGAATTCACGGTGTTCTTATTTCAATTTCCAGGAGTGTAGATCTCAAGATGATCCAGGCAGATGCAAAGTAACCGTTCTGTATAAAAATGCACAACTGGGACTGTTGTCTGTTTTAAACAACCAATCATCGTCAAAATTAACAACCCGTACAGTGAGCGACACATTTAAGAAATTTTCAATTTTCATTGAAAAAGTAGTTTCAACGATGGAGGAGACTGTGCACAATGCCGAAGTATAAAATATAGCGTGTGACTGAGACAAACCAGCTTCAATCACCAAATGTACCACTAAGAACTTATCAGTGGTCTGTGAAAACACTTCCTCTAAAGGCAAATACCGACCTGCCTAGAAGAGTGCTATATTCCACTGGAGAGACCCTAGCGTGAAAGGGTTACTGTTAACAGAGGGGACAACCAGCAGATATCTGCGCTAGAAAAACACATTCCTTCGTTTAGCCTGATAGAAACAAAACAGAGGAGCTTACCTTGGAGCAACCTGAAGACTCCTCAAGGGCCGGCCGTTGTGGCCGAGCGGCTCTAGGCCCTTCAGTCTGGAACCACACTGCTGCTACGGTCGCATGTTCGAATCGTGCCTCGGGCATGGATGTGTGTGATGTCCTTAGGTTAGTTAGATTTTTCTAATTCTAGGGACTGATGACCTTAGATGTTAAGTCCCATAGTGCTTAGAGCCATTTGAACAATTCTGAACTTCTCAAGGAGGAAACACTGATGGCAACATGCTGTGAGCCCTTGTTACGGGATAGTTTTTTTGCAACAGGAACACAAAATATGTAAACTCAGAGAAATTTATATTAGAGATCCACCATCACCTAAACAATTGCGATTGGATAAATTAACTGATCTTAAAGATGCATGACTGTAAAGAACGCTGTGGATACGAAATTTTTCAGTGCATTTATCATGTGTACACACAATGGATTACTAATTTCTAAAGGACTAAGCTACCATCTTAAGATCCACAGTGCACAAGTCATAAAATCATGCTGTGCGATGAACCGGATGTTTGTTCTGATACCATCGAAACGGGCTCATAATAATGAGTACAAAAATAGACGTGCGGTTTATCGCACAGCATGATTTCATAACTTGTACTCTGTGGATCTGAAAATGGCAGCATACTCTTGTCGAAACTAATAATCAATTGTACATATACGCAATGAAGGCAATAAAAAAATTGATATCAGAAGCTCTCTTGACACTGAATAAGCGATCACACTCCAGCAGACAGTAGTAGGAATCTAAAACACAAATGCGTGCTGGTTGGAACTAAAGGAATGATATGGAGATACACCGATCGCCGTGGACGCACAGCCGAATGTTGGGACAGTCTGGAAACCTGCTGAACTCATCTTGTAAGGCTAGCGAGGGGAGGCCGGTCATTGTCACAGACGGGATCCACGCACACCTTTGTAACACCACAGGGTGCCGCCAAAGCAGATACAGAACAGCTACGACATCTTAAAGCGACCGTTCATGCAAATGTTTTTACGAGGTGGAGAGATGAAGATTTTTATCAAAAGACACTATTGTCGGCTGAACGCAGAAAGCCGACTTTTGGGATCGACGTCGGAGATGATATCTTGCAGGTGGCAAAAGAACCCCAAGCTAGGCCTTTGAAAACGGTGAGACGTCGCCGACTTCGTAGCCCTTACAAAAACTTCCTTTAGGGACGCAAGACCTATGGACATTGGTTCATCTAAACTTTTTCCAGAATGACAGGGGAGCACAACAATGGTAATGGAATGCAGTCGAATTAAGTCGGATGATGCTGAGGGAATTAGATTAGGAAATTAGACACTTAAAGTAGTAAAGGAGTTTTGCTATTTAGGAAGCAAAATAACTGATGATGGTCGAAGTAGAGAGGATATAAAATGTAGACTGACAATGGCAAGGAAAGCGTTTCTGAAGAAGAGAAATTTGTTAACATCGAGTATAGATTTCAGTGTCAGGAAGTCGTTTCTGAAAGTATTTGTATGGAGTGTAGCCATGTATGGAAGTGAAACGGACGATAAATAGTTTGGACAAGACGAGAATAGAAGCTTTCGAAATGTGGTGCTACAGAAGAATGTTGAAGATTAGATGGGTAGATCACATAACTGATGAGGAGGTATTGAATAGAATTGGGGAGGAGAGGAGTTTGCGGCACAACTTGACAAGAAGAAGGGACAGGTTGGTAGGGCATGTTCTGAGGCATCAAGCGATCACTAATGTATCATAGGAGGGCAGCGTGGAGGGTAAAACTCGAAGAGGGAGACCAAGAGATGAATACAATAAGCAGATTCAGAAGGATGTAGGTTGCAGTAAGCACTGGGAGATGAAGAAGCTTGCACATGATAGAGTTGCATGGAGAACTGTATCAAACCAGTATCAGGACTGAAGACCACAGCAACAACAACAACAACCTACACGTTAAGGATAAAAGAAAAAGTAATGTAATGTAGAATCGGATTAGAAAAAATATATACAGGGTGTCTCTTCTTAGAGCCAACGGCCGTGCCGCAGTGCTAACACCGGTTCCCGTCAGAGCACGGATGTTAAGCGCTGTCGGGCTTGATTGGCACTTGGATGGGTCACCACCCGGGTCTGCCGGGTGCTGTTGGCAAACGGTGTGCACTCAGCCCTTTTGGGGCCAAATGAGGAGCTACTTGATTGAGAAGTAGCGGCACCGGTTACGAAATCTGACAACGGCCGGTCGGTACCGTTGGACCTTCATGGCATTTTTCGGACAGTGTTTTTTTGTTTGTCTCTCCTAAGAGTCATCAGGCGCATTTCTTCCAGTGTTTGAGCGGATATTTGGAGTTTCGTTTTCACACAGTGTAGCTGGTGTCAGCCCAAACAGATAGTGCTTATCATATCCGTTATGCGAAATCCTGTGTCGACGGAGAGCGTAGATTTGTTTCTCGTTAGAAACAAAATTATTTTTTAAGGCGGAGTTTTAAATGTCCGTTCAATAGAGCGGCCCCAGATTAGTCTAGTCCGATATTCGTTTTACCAATATGTATTGACAGGGACAGTAAATTACAAGTACTCCAGCAGCGACAACACTATCCTGGATCGCGGTGACTGCTACCACCAGGCATCCAGCACCACTGAGTTGCCGCTTGATTTCTGTTCATTCTTCGTGGTTTACTGTTCTTGTTAATACATATCGATAAAACGAATGTGGACTAGACACATTTCGGGGGAGCTCTGTCGAATGGTCACGTAAAATTCCGATTTAGAAACAATATTGTTTGTACTGAGAAAAAAAAAACGATGCTATACGTTGTCGCTTGGCGACCCGTGAAAGATGTGACAAGCAGTAATGGTTTGGGCTGACGCCATTTGCAATAACGAAATTGCAAATATCTGCTGAAACCCCGGAGAAAATGTGCGTTACGTCTCTGGGAGAGGCACCCAGTACAAGGATGTACATCCGTACCAATATATGTATGTTCGTATGTTCCATATCTCCTCCTAAACCACGAAACCGGTTTCAGCCAAACTTGGAATACTGTCTGGAAGCAACCAATGTGAGGGTGAAAATCACAAACCTATCAAAGGGGTGGGGGTGGGCAAGAAAAGGCAGTGTAGGCCACGTCACGTGAATACCCATATTTTAGTCACCTAATGTTTGAGAATGAGAGCACTTAGACACTTGCAAGAAACTTTACATTTGATTTCGAACCTTTAAGAAACTTTTGGTCTTTGACTACTCCACAAAATGATGAAAGGAAAATACTTTATCGTTTACTACATTTTCGCTGATCATGCAGTGGAACTGTCACATTTATTAATTTATAGCTTCTTTACTACTGTCTATATGCCTGATACATTTTGCAGACAGTATTAACGTATAACGAATCGGAAAAACCACATCATTGAATGAACTTAGTTCAGGACACATGACGTCGTAAACAATGAATGTGTGAAAAGCTGCTGCATCATGCAAGAAGTGTAAATCTATTACTTCGTTACTATTATCTTTATTCGAAATGCACTTCACAGACAGTATCCACATATACTGCTGAACGCAAAGAAACGTATATCATTGTACGAACATAGTAAAGGAGGTATGACGTTATAAACATGGAGAGATGTTTGGAACTTCCGCATGATGCATGACGTTTTAATTTGTTACTTTTTTTTGCTACTAACACTATTCGCAACATATTTCACAGACAATATCAACATATGCTGCTGAGTGAACCTAGAAAAAAATATCATTTTACAACACCTGCTACACAAGATACAATGTCATAGGAACTCCTGAATTATATATGACGTTTCGATTTATTACTTCTTATTACTAACTCTATTCACAACACATCTCGCAGGCAGCAGGCACATATACCAGTGGATGTACCTGCAAAATTATATCATTGTACAGACCGAAGCTCAGGCGATAAGACGTAATACATATTGAGCTGTTTGAAAAGAAATTGCAGGGCAAAAATCGCTAGATATAAAGAAGAAATATGTTTACAAATACGAGTGGAATATATTACATATATTTGACATATATTTGACATAAGCGCATGCAAGCAAAGCCACGTGTCAAAAGCTCATTCTCGGCCCCTGGGGCGATTTCAATCAAAGTTGGTACACGTACTAGTTACATTCTGGAAAGAAATACTGTAGCCTTCTGTTGGGGCGAGTGTGATATTGTGAAGAGAAAAGGGATGACGAGGATAGGGACAGACAGTGAGGGTGAAGGACGCGATGGATACAGGGTGGATGGATGGAGATGGACAGAATGAGGGGAAGGAGGAGATGGACAGAGGTGGAAAGAACGGATAGACAGAGGTAAAGGAGTACATTGGCAGAGAGAGACGAGAGGAGGATTGGGACGGATAGAAGGCGAGAGAAGATGGACAGAGAGGAAGTTTGGGGGATATAAATACATTTTTTTTTGTCATCAGTCTACTGACTGGTTTGATGCGGCCCGCCACGAATTCCTTTCCTGTGCTAACCTCTTCATCTCAGAGTAGCACTTGCAACCTACGTCCTCAATTATTTGCTTGACGTATTCCAATCTCTGTCTTCCTCTACAGTTTTTGTCCTTTACAGCTCCCTCTAGTATCATGGAAGACATTCCCTCATATCTTAGCAGACGTCCTATCATCCTGTCCCTTCTCCTTATCAGTGTTTTCCACATATTCCTTTCCTCTCCGATTCTGCGTAGAACCTCCTCATTCCTTACCTTACCTTACCTTCGTGACCATCAATCCTGATGTTAAGTTTCTCGCTGTTCTCATTTCTACTACTTCTCATTACTTTCGTCTTTCTCCGATTTACTCTCAAACCATACTGTGTACTCATTAGATTGTTCATTCCGTTCAGCAGATCATTTAATTCTTCTTCACTTTCACTCAGGATAGCAATGTCATCAGCGAATCGTATCACTGATATCCTTTCACCTTGTATTTTAATTCCACTCCTGAACCTTTCTTTTATTTCCATCATTGCTTCCTCGATGTACAGATTGAAGAGTAGGGGCGAAAGGCTACAGCCTTGTCTTACACCCTTCTTAATACGAGCACTTCGTTCTTGATCGTCGACTCTTATTATTCCCTCTTGGTTGTTGTGCATATTGTATATGACCCGTCTCTCCCTATAGCTTACCCCCAACTTTTTTCAGAATCTCGAACAGCTTGCACCATTTTATATTGTCGAACGCTTTTTCCAGGTCGACAAATCCTATGAAAGTGTCTTGATTTTTCTTTAGCCTTGCTTCCGTTATTAGCAGTAACGTCAGAATTGCCTGTCTCGTCCCTTTACTTTTCCTAAAGCCAAACTGATCGTCACCTAGCGCATTCTCAGTTTTCTTTTCCATTCTTCTGTATATTATTCTTGTAAGCAGCTTCGATGCATGAGCTGTTAAGCTGATTGTGCGATAATTCTCGCACTTGTCAGCTCTTGCCGTCTTCGGAATTGTGTTGGTGATGCTTTTCCGAAAGTCAGATGGTATATCGCCAGACTCATATATTCTACACACCAACGTGAATAGTCGTTTTGTTGCCACTTCCCCCAATGATTTTAGAAATGACCTAGTAGATAGTGTCGGAAGTGCCATGCGGCTTTTCGCGGATGATGCTGTAATATACAGAGAAGTTGTAGCATTAGAAAATTGTAGCGAAATGCAGGAAGATCTGCAGCGGATAGGCACTTGGTGCAGGGAGTGGCAACTGACCCTTAACATAGACAAATGTAATGTATTGCGAATACATAGAAAGAAGGATCCTTTATTGTATGATTATATGATAGCAGAACAAACACTGGTAGCAGTTACTTCTGTAAAATATCTGGGAGTATGCGTGCGGAACGATTTGAAGTGGAATGATCATATAAAATTAATTGTTGGTAAGGCGGGTGCCAGGTTGAGATTCATTGGGAGAGTCCTTAGAAAATGTAGTCCATCAACAAAAGAGGTGGCTTACAAAACACTCGTTCGACCTATACTTGAGTATTGCGCATCAGTGTGGGATCCGTACCAGATCGTGTTGACGGAGGAGATAGAGAAGATCCAAAGAAGAGCGGCGCGTTTCGTCACAGGGTTATTTGGTAACCGTGATAGCGTTACGGAGATGTTTAACAAACTCAAGTGGCAGACTCTGCAAGAGAGGCGCTCTGCATCGCGGTGTAGCTTGCTCGCCAGGTTTCTAGAGGGTGCGTTTCTGGATGAGGTATCGAATATGTTGCATCCCCCTACTTATACCTCCCGAGGAAATCACGAATGTAAAATTAGAGAGATTAGAGCGCGCACGGAGGCTTTCAGACTGTCGTTCTTCCCGCGAACCATACGCGATTGGAACAGGAAAGGGAGGTAATGACAATGGCATGTAAAGTGCCCTCCGCCACACACCGTTGGGTGGCTTGCGAAGTATAAATGTGGATGTAGAATGATTTTAGAAATTCTGATGGTATGTTATCTATCCCTTCTGCCTTATTTGACCGTAAGTCCTCCGAAGCTCTTTTAAATTCCTAATACTGGTTCCCCTATCTCTTCTAAATCGACTCCTGTTTCTTCTTCTATCACATAAGACAAATCTTCACCCTCATAGAGGCTTTCAATGTATTCTTTCCACCTATCTGCTCTCTCCTCTGCATTTAACAGTGGAATTCCCGTTGAACTCTTAATGTTACCACCGTTGCTTTTAATGTCACCAAAGGTTGTTTTGACTTTCCTGTATGCTGAGTCTGTCCTTCCGACAATCATACCTTTTTCGATGTCTTCACATTTTTCATGCAGCCATTTCGTCTTAGCTTCCCTGCACTTCCTATTTATTTCATTCCTCAGCGACTTGTATTTCTGTATTCCAGATTTTCCCGGAACATGTTTGCACTTCCTCCTTTTATCAATCAACTGAAGTATTTCTTCTGTTACCCCTGGTTTCTTCGCAGCTACCTTCTTATTACCTATGTTTTCCTTCCCAACTTCTGTGATGGCCCTTTTTAGAGATGTCCATTCCTCTTCAACTGTACTGCCTACTGCGCTATTCCTTATTGCTGTATCTATAGCGTTAGAGAACTTCAAACGTATCTCGTCATTCCTTAGTACTTCCGTGTCCAACTTCTTTGCGTATTGATTCTTCCTGACTAATGTCTTGAACTTCAGCCTACTCTTCATCACTACTATATTGTGATCTGAGTCTATATCTGCTCCTGGGTACGCCTTACAATCCAGTATCTGATTTCGGAATCTCTGTCTGACCATGATGTAATCTAACTGAAATCTTCCCGTATCTCCTGGCCTTTTCCAAGTATACCTCCTCCTCTTGTGATTCTTGAATAGGGTATTCGCTATTACTAGCTGAAACTTGTTACAGATCTCAATTAGTCTTTCTCCTCTTTCATTCTTTGTCCCAAGCCCATATTCTCTTGTTACCTTTTCTCCTACTCCATCCCCTACAACTGCTTTCCAGTCGCCCATGACTATTACATTTTCGTCCCCCTTTACATACTGCATTTCCCTTTCAATATCCTCATACACTTTCTCTATCTGTTCATCTTTAGCTTGCGACGTCGGCATGTATACCTGAACTATCGTTGTCGGTGTTGGTCTGCTGTCGATTCTGATTAGGACAACCCGGTCACTGAACTGTTCACAGTAACACACCCTCTGCCCTACCTTCCTATTCATAACGAATCCTACACCTGTTATACCATTTTCAGCTGCTGTTGATATTACCCGATACTCATCTGACCGGAAATCCTTGTCTTCCTTCCACTTCACTTCGAGATTGAGCCTTTGCATTTCCCTTTTCAGATTTTCTAGTTTCCCTACCACGTTCAAGCTTCTGACATTCCACGCCCCGACTCGTAGAACGTTATCCTTTCGTAGATTATTCAATATTTTTCTCATGGTAACCTCCCCCTTGGCAGTCCCCTCCCGGAGATCCGAATGGGGGACTATTCCGGAATCTTTTGCCGATGGAGAGATCATCATGACACTTCTTCAATTACAGGCCACATGTCCTCTGGATACACTTTACGTGTCTTTAATGCAGTGGTTTCCATTGCCTTCTGCATCCTCATGTCGTTGATCATTGCTGATTCTTCCGCCTTTAGGGGCAATTTCCCACCCCTAGGACAAGAGAGTGCCCTGAACCTCTATCCGCTCCTCCGCCCTCTTTGACAAGGCCGTTGGCAGAATGAGGCTGACTTGTTATGCCGGAAGTCTTCGGCCGCCAATGCTGATTATTTATCAAAATTTAGGCACTGGCGGGGATCGAACCCGGGACCGAAGACGTTTTGATTATGAATCAAAGACGCTACCCCTGGACCACGGGTACTCCCTTACGTACATACTACATATAGCTTATATATATATGGCTCTCAGAAAAAGTTTCGGAAGGTTTTGTTTCGAAGACGTACTGTATGAGAATTAAGTGGACTTCTTTAAGAATAGGAAATAGAGGAACTGCAACCAAATGAAATGTGATGCAATGGAGAAATATTTAAGATTAAGTGTACGCATAAAAAGATATAGAGCAGCGTTAGAGAGGTGTTAACTCGACACTGGAAAGAGCAGTGGAAACTAAAATCTGTAGTGGGCAATAATAGCACCTTTTATTACAGATCAGTGTTAGTATTGTAGAGAGAAATACAGAGAAATTGAGATAAACGTAGATGTGGGAAAGCAATACTGACATCGCAAAGGAGTTCGAAATATTGTGGACTAAAATGATTAGGATCCTTCTGTTTCTATTTTGACTGCTCCTGTTTGATCTTCGGCGAGTTCAGAAAACAAATGTCGATCAATCCGATTGGGCAAAACTGTTGGGCATCAAAATGAAGAAATCAGTCTGATTTGCAACTTTTTCGTGGAACAGGAATGGGAAATGGGTTCTTTTTCACACAGGAACCGTTTTTGGCGTTCTCAGCATGCCCCCAGCATATATCGTGCTCATCCCACCATAGAATGTGCTCGGGATATTGCTACTTTCCATTTATCAGCGTTCGCTTGGTTCGAATAGCGGACGCCACTCCCACAGAATGAACTGAGTGACGTCCGCGGGAAATGTCAGCTTAAATTGAATAGGGAGCGTGAGGTAATGGGATCAGACCGAAATTCAATATTCCTGCATTGCTGAAGCTCGGTACAGGTGTGCAACGCATTTGTCCGGTGGCGTGCATTCGTATGACTAGAGTACAGCACGTCTGTCTCTTCCCACGATGAAACTACGTAGAATCTGCGAGGTACATGCCATTGACTCTCAATTGGTAGAATGTGGATGGGAATCTCTCTGCTACCATCCTACTTTCAACACTGATATTGTTGTATCGTCAGCCTTTAAATGTGTGCGAATTATTGTGTAACCGAAATATTGTTCAGAGACCATTTTCACTTTTAACATCATACAGATATCTTGTGGAACAAGGAAATCACACGGAAAGTGAGTTTTTGTAATTCTTTGTTTATATATGGTATATGAAGTGCACAACTCAAATCTGAGTAACCCCAAATAGGACTATTAATTCTCAAAAATTCTCGAGAAAATCGGGTTTGAAATTTTCCAAGCGCCTTTAATTCAGAATACACGGCCGATTTTCGATGCACCACATGGTTCTGTGGTAAAATGCTCGCCTTCAACACAAGTGGCCTGGTTGCGATTCCCGGCGGATGGAGATGACCAAAATATGTTGCATTTTCTACAAGCGTTCCCACGAAACATAATATACATGAAAATGAAAAAAATTAATTTTTAATATTTTGGAGATTAAACACTATTTTTTAATCATCATTAGGGTTTGCAGCGGGATTGGCCGAGCGGCCTAAGGCACTGCAGTCATGGACTGTGCGGCTGGTCCCGGAGGAGGTTCAAGTCCTCCCTCGGGCTTGAGTGTGTGTGTTTGTCCTTAGGATAACTTAGGTTAAGTAGTGCGTAGGCTTAGGGACTGATGACCTTAGCAGGTAAGTCGCATAAGATTTCACACACACTTCAACATTTGTTTGCAGCTCTTGTATTTTCCTTGTTTGCAGTTAACCTTGTTGGACGTAAGGCCCGTTAGTTATGCCAGTTAGAAAAAACGGTGTTTTGCATAATTGGCGGACCTTACATCCAACACTCTTTATTAACATTTTTATGAAAGATCGGTAATTAATAATTTATATTTTGTGTGCTAAATAACAAGACGTGCTTTTTCATAATAGATAACAACTAGATATGTGTTAGTTAGCTCATATTTTATGAATTTTATATTTAAATGACGTAGGTATTAAATCTGGAAAGACAAACACGAAAAAATAATGACAAAAATATAAAAAACTACAAAAATCCGATAGGCAGGTGGTTTCCCTGTAAGCCATTTTGAAATTGGCTGCAACCTTATTAGACGATAAACGTTAGTAACATCTGCAAACCATCTAAGAGCGTTGCTCACATTGTGGCCTCAATCGTATATATATATATATATATATATATATATATATATATATATATATATATATATATATATATATATATCAGAAACAGCAGAGGACCTATAACACATGTAGGAGAACACCAGATGTCACTTGTTTTAGTAGATGACGTTCTGCGTTCCGCCATTTGCTGCAAATTTTGATCTTTCGACAAGAAATCATGCACCCAGTTGCACATTCTGTAGAAGGTGCTTGTGAGGAAAAGTTTCGAAAACTTTGTGGAAGTCTAGAAATATGGAATAAATTTGAGGTCGCTTGTCGATATCAGTCATTATATCGCGTGAATAAAGAGCTAGTTGTTTTTCAAAACAACCATTTTTCTGAATCCGTCATAACGATATGTCAATAAGTCGTCTTGTTCGAGGTAAATCATAACGTTAGAACACAGTATACACTCCAAAATCCTGGTACAAATCGACTTCAGGATATGGATGTGTAATTCAGCCGTCGATAGCACTTCTCGAAATGTTAGGCGTATTTGGTCTACGCTTACCTAGCTTAGAGGGCATGGAGACTGTCTCGTATGAAGGTATAAAGTGAATTCTTATCTACTGTATTTAAACTATATTTTGCGATTACTTTTTTGTGAATTTGGGTGTTACGATAGTTTCGGTACAGATAATCCCCATGTCCTCAAAGATGCTCACTATATAGGACATATTTATGTGATGACAATGGCAATTTGGAAAACAATTAACGTACTATACTCAATTGCTGATGATAACTAAGTCACGCTGACATAGTCCGTACGGAATTCCTACTGGCGGCACTCCTGTAGAGGTTTATTAGACGAACTGTACAAGTGGAAACGGTTTCAATACATTTTTTCTGTGTTTGTTACCGCATTGTCAATATATATAAAATTACCGACGTTTCGGTCCCTATTGCAAGCGACCTTCTTCAGGGTCTGGGGTTTCTGGGTTTGTGACGGCATTGTCAATATATGTAAAACTACAAGCGTTTCGGTCCCTATTGCAAGCGACCTTCTTCAGGGTGCAAGATGGTCGCTTGTAATAGGGACCGAGACGTCAGTAGTTTTATATACATTGACAATGCGGTCACAGATCCATAAAATTGTTATTGAATGTGACATGGGCCGCGGAAGCCTACGTTTTTAAATGAAAACGGCACGTTTCAAAATACACCACTGTGACAAGTGCTACACTCAAGAGAAAACATTTTGTAAATTAATTCCTCCTTTCGTTGTTTCGGAATCTCTAAACGTAATTTAATCGCTTATTGTTAATTAGGCAAATAAATCAATACCTAATTAAACGTTGGTGGGTATCAGCTGCTGTGCTGATTTGCTACGTTTGTGCGCATGTGAAGTTAATTAACACGGCTCTGGGGAACACAGTGACGTTTGTCGAACGATTTATGGGGATTTCAAACAGCGAATCATAAATTATAACGCTAGACGCTGCGTCATAACAATCTGCTGAACGCAATAACAGTGTAACGTCCACGTTCGTTGCAATTCTGCCGATGGATTTTGATCATACCACGAACCGAACACGAAAAGGGTCGTCAAGTACAGATGACTCTGATATGCCAGCTCAGTTGCTTTTCTATCTAGTATCAGAAGAACGAAGCGTTCTTGGCTGAATATGCAAGGAAACAGTAACGTCATCAGACATTCATTTGAACAAATAACAATCAGAAACGTTACGGGATTTTTCGGATTGGTGGTCAAAGGTTGTAGAGTCCATTATTTCTTTCACTAGCTAACTTGACAATAATTCCTTATAAAATCTAATTCCGTTTCCTGAGCTTACACACACACACACATCAAAAAAAGTTTTGTATCACCTCGGTTCCGAGAGTACCGGAACCTGCACAGAAAATTGGAATAGAGCTCAACATAAACATCATTTCTGCCCTTTTCATTGTTCATGAAAACCACACATTGCATGTTGTACCACCATACAGCGGGACTCTTAGAGGTGATGGTCCAAAGTGCTGTACACATCGTTACCTCTAATACCCAGTAGCACATCCTCTTGCCCCATGCCTGTATTCGTCGTGGCATACTATCCACAAGTTCATCAAGGCACTTTTGGTCCAGATTGTCCCGCTCCTCAACGGTGATTCGGCATAGATACCTCAGAGTGGTTGATGGGTCACGTCGTCCATAAACAGCCCTTTTCAGTCCATCCCAGGCATGTTCGATAGGGTTCATGGCTGGAGGACTTGCTGGCCACTCTAGTCGAGCGATGTCGTTATCCTGAATGAAGTCATTCACAAGATGTGCACGATGGGGGCGCGAATTGTCGTCCATGAAGACAGATGGCTTGCCAATATGCTGCCGATGTGGCTGCACTATCGGTCGAATGGTATTCACGTGTTGTACAGCCGTTACGGCGCCTTCCATGGCCACCAGCGGCGTACGTCGGCCCCGCATAATGCTACCCCAAACCATCAGGGAAACTCCACCTCGCTGCACTCGCTGGACAGTGTGTCTAAGGCGTTCAACCTGACCGGGTTGCCTCAAAAGACGTTTCCGACGATTGTGTGGTTGAAGGCATATGTTTCACTCATTCGTGAAAAGAACGTGATGCCAATCCTGAGCGGTCCATTCGGCATGTTGTTGGGCCCATCTGTACCGCGTTGCGTGGTGTCGCGGTTGCAAAGATGGACCTCGCCATGGACGTCAGAAGTGAAGTTGCGCAATATGCAGCCTACTGCGCACAGTTTTAATCGTAACACGACATCCTGTAGCTGCACGAAAAGCATTATTCAACATGGTGGTGTTGCTTTCAGGGTTACTCTGAGCCATAATCCGTAGGTAGCGGTCCTCCACTGCAAAAGTAGCCCTTGGGCGGCCTGAGCGAGGCATGTCATCGAATGTCTGTCTGTATCTCCTCCATATCCGAACAACATTGCTTTGGTTCACTCCGAGATACCGGGACACTTCTCTTTTAGAGACCCCTTTCTGGCACGAAGTGACAATTCGGATGCGATTGAACCTTGGTATTGACCGTCTAGGCATGGCTGAACTACAGACAAGACTAGCCGTGTATCTTCTTCCTGGAATGACTGGAACTGATCGGCTGTCGGAACCCCTCCGTCTAACAGACGCTGTTCATGCACGGTTGTTTACGTTTAGGGGGGGGGGGGGGGAGTTAGTGCCATCTCTGAAAAGTCAAAGACGCTGTGTCTGTGATACAATATCCACAGTCAATGTCTATCTTCAGAAGTTATGGCAACCGGGCTGATGCAAAACTTTTTTTGATGTGTGTACAAGTATGGGAGTGAAGGAAAGCTAGAGCAACTTTATCGTAAGATACGGCTTGAAGGATAAGCCTAGTGTAGCAATAACTTGTATTTGAGAGATTTATTATATAATTGTGCAGTTTCACTAGTTACAAATGTTTATAAACTCGTGTTCTCAAGATATATTAAGGCACTGCATTAAAGAACATAAGTTCTGAAGCCGCAACCGATGAACTATTTTCTAGAAAAGGTAAATTAAACTCTTCCCGTCACATGAGATGTGCTTTCCAGGAGTACAAATATGGGAAAATGCCTCGTATACACAAGTACAGCGAAACGGAGCAAACTGGCGTCGAATCTACCTAAGTTTCTTTATATTAGCCAGACACCACATGTTTTGAGCTGTAAATTGGTCGAGCCATTAGCAATAGCTGCTTCACCAGCCCATCAGCGAAACAAATGATTTTGTTTGGCACATTACCATGAAGTTTCTAAGTATATTGCTCTAAGACCTGATAACGATCATCCCCAGTATTAGGAACATTCAAGATCTCAGCGAAGTCGAGCTAACTTTGCCAGTGGCACTTTCTGAATGAATTCGTTGTACAGCAGCTTTGATGACCGCCTCTACTTTGGCACCAATTTTTACTTTTCTTTGCGGACATACTTCGTCTACATAAGTTCGATGCTGCAGTACAAACATTTTCGCGAGTGTGGTGACTGTGGTGAACGCCCCGACCTCCGCGTGGTCGTTCACATTCTTTACGTTAGTGTCTAAAGGTTCTTGATCCAGTTTCGTAAGCCCAGTCTCTTCCCACAGTTTTTTCACATCGACTTAGAATTTGCTGCAAGATGACTGCATTTCTTAAACATCTGCATGAATTTTAGATACGGTCTGAGCTAACTCGTCATGTGCAGTTTGCAAATTGTTTTGCTTTTCGGTCACTTCATCTAACACACATGTAGTTTACTTTTGTTGTTCGAGTAACTGTGAAAATTTCTGATCGAACTCATTTGACGTATTTCTAAGCATTTTCTTTTTAATTGAATCATTTCTTTCGCGTCGCTTTTCTCAGATGAAGGATTTCCTCGCATATGTGATGCCCGTTCACCTGTAAAAACTTTTCTCTCGCGGCATTGGACGGTCAAAGTCGGGATTCTTTTGCAGTACCTCCATCCAAACTTCTTTGAGTAAAAGTAGTTCATGGTGTTAAATGCAATGGTAATTCAACCTACCGTTTGCATAAAAACATCTGGAAAAATCACTTAGTTGTGTCCTGCGTCAAATTTGGATTGTAACTATAATTTACAGTAATGTCATTTTGATGATGTTCAACGCCAGTTGTTTCTGTTCGTGTATATGTTTCCTGTTTCTGACTGCTAGGACCTCCCCCCCCCCCCCCCATGAACCATGGACCTTGACTTTGGTGGGGAGGTTTGCGTGCCTCAGCGATACAGATAGCAATACCGCAGGCACAACCACAACGGAGGGGTATCTGTTGAGAGGCCAGACAAACGTGTGGTTCCTGAAGAGGGGCAGCAGCCTTTTCAGTAGTTGCAAGGGCAACAGTCTGGATGATTGACTGATCTGGCCTTGTAATAATAACCAAAACGGCCTTGCTGTGCTGGTACTGCGAACGGCTGAAAGCAAGGGGAAACTACGGCCGTAATTTTTCCCGAGGGCATGCAGCTTTACTGTATGATTAAATGATGATGGCATCCTCTTGGGTAAAATATTTTGGAGGTAAAATAGTCCCCCATTCGGATCTCCGGGCGGGGACTACTCAAGAGGATGTCGTTATCAGGATAAAGAAAGCCGGCGTTCTACGGATCGGAGCGTGGAATGTCGGATCCCTTAATCGGGCAGGTAGGTTAGAAAATTTAAAACGGGAAATGGATAGGTTAAAGTTAGATATAGTGGGAATTAGTGAAGTTCGGTGGCAGGAGGAACATGACTTCTGGTCAGGTGACTACAGGGTTATAAACACAAAGTCAAATAGGGGTAATGCAGGAGTAGCTTTAATAATGAATAGGAAAATAGGAATGCGGGTAAGCTACTACAAACAGCATAGTGAACGCATTATTGTGGCCAAGATAGATACGAAGCCCACACCTACTACAGTAGTACAAGTTTATATTCCAACTAGCTCTGCAGATGACGAAGAAATTGAACAAATGTATGATGAAATAAAAGAAAGTATTCAGATAGTGAAGAGAGACGAAAATTTAATAATCATGGGTGACTGGAATGCGAGTGTAGGAAAAGGGAGAGAAGGAAACGTAGTAGGTGAATATGGATTGGGGCTAAGAAATGAAAGAGGAAGCCGCCTGGTAGAATTTTGCACAGAGCACAACTTAATCATAGCTAACACTTGGTTTAAGAATCATGATAGAAGGTTGTATACATGGAAGAACCCTGGAGATACTAAAAGGTATCAGATAGATTATATAATGGTAAGACAGAGATTTAGGAACCAGGTTTTAAATTGTAAGACATTTCCAGGGGCAGATGTGGACTCTGACCACAATCTGTTGGTTATCACCTGTAGATTAAAACTGAAGAAACTGCAAAAAGGTGGGAATTTAAGGAGATGGGACCTGGATAAACTGAAAGAACCAGAGGTTGTACAGAGTTTCAGGGAGAGCATAAGGGAACAATTGACAGGAATGGGGGAAAGAAATACAGTACAAGAAGAATGGGTAGCTTTGAGGGATGAAGTAGTGAAGGCAGCAGAGGATCAAGTAGGTAAAAAGACGAGGGCTAGTAGAAATCCTTGGGTAACAGAAAAAATATTGAATTTAAATGATGAAAGGAGAAAATATAAAAATGCAGTAAATGAAGCAGGCAAAAAGGAATACAAACGTCTCAAAAATGAGATCGACAGGAAGTGCTAAACGGGTAAGCAGGGCTAGAGGACAAATGTAAGGATGTAGAGGCTTATCTCACTAGTGGTAAGATAGATACTGCCTACAGGAAAATTAAAGACACCTTTGGAGATAAGAGAACCACTTGTATGAACATCAAGAGCTCAGATGGAAACCCAGTTCTAAGCAAAGAAGGAAAAGCAGAAAGGTGGAAGGAGTATATAGAGGGTCTATACAAGGGCGATGTACTTGAGGACAATATCATGGAAATGGAAGAGGATGTAGATGAAAATGAAATGGGAGATACGATACTGCGTGAAGAGTTTGACAAAGCACTGAAAGACCTGAGTCGAAACAAGGCCCCCGGAGTAGACAACATTCCATTGGAACTACTGACGGCCTTGGGAGAGCCAGTCCTGACAAAACTCTACCATCTGGTGAGCAAGATGTATGAAACAGGCGAAATACCCTCAGACTTCAAGAAGAATATAATAATTCCAATCCCAAAGAAAGCAGGTGTTGACAGATGTGAAAATTACCGAACAATCAGTTTAATAAGCCACAGCTGCAAAATACTAACACGAATTCTTTACAGACGAATCGAAAAACTAGTAGAAGTCGACCTCGGGGAAGATCAGTTTGGATTCCGTAGAAATACTGGAACACGTGAGGCAATACTGACCTTTTACGACTTATCTTAGAAGAAAGATTAAGGAAAGGCAAACCTACGGTTATAGCGTTTGTAGACTTAGAGAAAGCTTTAGACAATGTTGACTGGAATACTCTCTTTCAAATTCTAAAGGTGGCAGGGGTAAAATACAGGGAGCGAAAGGCTATTTACAATTTGTACAGAAACCAGATGGCAGTTATAAGAGTCGAGGGACATGAAAGGGAAGCAGTGGTTGGGAAGGGAGTAAGACAGGGTTGTAGCCTCTCCCCGATGTTATTCAGTCTGTATATTGAGCAAGCAGTAAAGGAAACAAAAGAAAAATTCGGTGTAGGTATTAAAATCCATGGAGAAGAAATAAAAACTTTGAGGTTCGCCGATGACATTGTAATTCTGTCAGAGACAGCAAAGGACTTGGAAGAGCAGTTGAACGGAATGGATGGTGTCTTGAAGGGAGGATATAAGATGAACATCAACAATAGCAAAACGAGGATAATGGAATGTAGTCGAATTAAGTCGGGTGATGTTGAGGGTATTATATTAAGAAATGAGACACTTAAAGTAGTAAAGGAGTTTTGCTATTTGGGGAGCAAAATAACTGATGATGGTCGAAGTAGAGAGGATCTAAAATGTAGACTGGCAATGGCAAGGAAAGCGTTTCTGAAGAAGAGAAATTTGTTAACATCGAGTATAGGAAGTCATTTCTGAAAGTATTTGTATGGAGTGTAGGCATGTATGGAAGTGAAACATGGACGGTAAATAGTTTGGACAAGAAGAGAATAGAAGCTTTCGAAATGTGGTGCTACAGAAGAATGCTGAAGATTAGATGGGTAGATCACATAACTAATGAGGAAGTATTGAATAGGATTGGGGAGAAGAGAAGTTTGTGGCACAACTTGACCAGAAGAAGGGATCGGTTGGTAGGACATGTTCTGAGGCATCAAGGGATCACCAATTTAGTATTGGAGGGCAGCGTGGAGGGTAAAAATCGTAGGGGGAGACCAAGAGATGAATACACTAAGCAGATTCAGAAGGATGTAGGTTGCAGTAGGTACTGGGAGATGAAGAAGCTTGCACAGGATAGAGTAGCATGGAGAGCTGCATCAAACCAGTCTCTGGACTGAAGACCACAACAACAACAGCACTGCTAAGAATACTTCGGTGAACTTCTTTATCCTCTACCTGTCCCATTTTACTGCTTGTATGAACTATGTTTACTAGCAGTAATGTTACTGTAAGTTGCGCTTTTCTTAACGTGAAACAAATTTCTAGCACGTAACTCATGTACGATAAAATGGCTACTTCTTTTGTGGGAAACAGACAGCAACGATCTCTACTAGAATATCAGGGTGGGCACAAACGGCACCGTTACAGAAAGCTAAAATTTACTGAAAAAGTTTTACTAGATCAACTACACAGAAAAATATCTAATACTGTTTAATCTAGCTACACTGTGCTTAACGAAAGGCGAACCTGTCTTAAATTATTGCCGATTATGCGTCCACTTTTATATATTCATTCAGGTTAACTTCTGTAAAATATCCTTACTTATCCCATGTCTCCCTTTTTTATCTAACTTTTTCTGTCATGAAATGTAAGCAGAAGAGAAATTTACTTCAATTGTTGCTTAAACAAGCAGGTATTTTTCAATTATTTACTCATATAGTGAAGTTTTTATATATTTATATTCGTTTTAAATTTACTGACATTTATTTATACATTTCTATTACGTGTGGAGCGAAAGAAACGGCTTTCTACACAGTGAAAAGAAATATTATAAGGAAATACAATTATTTATTTATCGGTTTATTTATTTATTTACTTTTTACAGTTGCCTTTGAAGATGGCTTTAACACACCTCGCTGTATTTTCACACATCACGTAGCCACAATTATAACCGGAATCCTTTGAAGATTACCTTTTCGAGGTTTTCCTTTTCCCTGGAGCTGGCAGATATTACCTTTCTTCCAATAATAGTTGTATGCCATGTGCAATTCTAAGCCAGCCGGTGTGGCCGAGCGATTCTAGGCTGTACAGTCTGGAACCGCGCAACCGCTACGGTCGCAGGTTAGAATCCTGCCTCGGGCATGGCTGTGTGTGATGTCCTTAGGTTAGTTAGGTTTAAGTAGTTCTAAGTTCTAGGGGACTGATGACCTCAGAAGTTAAGTCCCACAGTGCTCAGAGCCATTTGAACCATTATTGAGCAATTTTAATGGAAGGCGATCGGACGTTTTAGCCGTGGTTTCTTCTGTTCCGTCACTGATTTATATATTTCTATACTTGCGTTCAAGGGAGGACGACGGTTCAATCCCGCGTCCGGCCATCCTGATTTAGGTTTTCCGTGATTTCCCTACATTGCTCCAGGCCAATGCCGGGATTGTTCCTCTGAAAGGGCACGGCCGACTTCCTTCCCCATCCTTCCCTAATCCGATGAGACTGATGACCACGCTGTCTGGTCTCCTTCCTCAAACCAACCAACAAACCAACAACCAACTTGCGTTCAAGTGACTTAAGGAGACGATATTCCAAATCTTTAAGTGTATTTCTATAAAATACGCAACTTTTTTAATGAACTATTCAGACAGGTGTGCAATTTATGCGAGATCGCGGAACAGATACAGAAGATAAACGAAGATGAAGAATTTTTATTTTAATTAAAACCCTTTGCCTTCCTTAGTGATATACATCTTAATTTTCCCGTACATTTTTATGCAACACAATTATAGATTGTCCATAAAAAATTTGTCTTCATCATAATTGGTTGTACCATTTGTCATTAGAAATTACCGCTGGCGAAACGTCATGTATGAGGACAAGCAATGCGCTACGGTTTGCGAGATATTTAGGCTGCTAAGTTTGACAAATAAAATGTCGAAGTCGACATTGTCAAAGACTTTGCTGAACTCTAAGAACCAAATGACAATCATCTTTTGTGCGTCCATGGCAGAGTTCACATCATCATTTACCTTTATATGGCAGTTGTTGTGCTGCAATGTTTACGGAGACCTGAGTCTTGTAGTTTGTTAGCTGGTTGTTTATTACATATTCTAAGGCCTTGACATTGCAGGTACAATGCAAATAGGTCGGTAATCAGAGGGTGCTGTGGCAAGATCCGTTTCAGGTAGTGCCTTAAATAGGCCCTCTTTCTATGCCTCACTTGGGGTTAGGGAGCCATCCCTTTCATCTCAGAGTGCCACTTGCAGACTACAGCCTCAATTATTTTTTGGGGTTGTTCCAATCTCTGTCTTCTCTACAGCTTTTACCCTATACTGCTCACTCCAGTACCATGGTAGTTTTTCCTTGAGGTTTCAACAAATATTCTATCATTCTGCCTCTTCTTCTTGCTAATGCTTTCGGCATATTCCTTTACTCACTCATTCCTTACATTATCACTCCTCTGAATTTTCAGCATTCTTATGTAGCACCACATCTCAAATACTTTCATGCTCTTCTGTTCTGGTTTTCTCATAGTCATGTTTCACTACCAAACAGTGTTGTGCTCCAAAAGCACTTCCTCGGAAATTTCCACCACAAATTAAGGTCTGTCTTTGATACTAGTAGACTTCTCTTAACCAGGAGTGCCCTCTTTGCCTTTGCTAATCTGTTTTTTATCTCTTTTCTTCGTCCGTCCGTCATTGGTTATTTTGCTACCAAGGTGGCGTAATTGCCCAACTTCACCTACTACGGAATACCCATTATTGACATTAAGTTTCTAGCTATTCTCATTTCTACTACGACCTTTGTCTTTTCACAGCTTACTCTTAGCTCATTTTCTGTTCTCATTGGACTATTCATTCCATGCAAGGAATCTCATAATTACTCTTCTTCGATGTATAAATTGAACAGAACGGGCGAATGACTCTATCCCTGTTTTATACTCTTTTTGAACCCATCACTTCATTCTTGGTGTTCCAGTCTGTTTTTACTTTTTCCTCTTGGCAAGCCGGCAGCTGTGGCAGAGCGGTTCTAGGCGCTTCAGTCAGGAACCGCGCTGCTTCTACGGTCCCAGGTTCGAATGCCTTGGGCATGGATGTGTGTGATGTACTTAGGTTCGTTAGGTTTAAGAAGTTCAAGTCTAGGGGACTGATGACCTCAGATGTTAAGTCCCATAGTGCTTAGAACCATTTGAACTTCATGATATTTGAACATACTGTATATTAACCACCTCCCCCCCCCCGCCCTCACCATATAGGCATTCTGTGTGCTCTTTCCAGCTATTCGTTCTCTCGTCTGTATTTAACAGCGAAATTCGCATTGCGCTCTTAATAATACCACCTTTGCTTTTAATTTCAACGAAAGTTGTTGTGACTTTTCTGTATGATGAGTCTGCCCTTCCTACAATCATATCTTTTTCGATTTCCTCAAATTTTTTCTGCAGCCGTTTAGCCTTAGCTTCTCCGCACTTAGCAGTAATCTGCGGGACCCGATGTGTGGTAAATGAGATCGCTCCAATGACAGAATGACGGCATCCGTCACGACAGCTCAGAACCTCCCAGCTTCTACTGCAGAATGAGGTAGGGAGCCTTCCACGCTGTCTGGTCACAACTTAGGAATGCCGGTTTGTAAAGGCAGCAGTGTAACATATTCGTCTAAGTGTAATGCACCATACAACTACACAGTGGTTTAGGGACGCAGAAAATTCCAATATGGTTAAACAAGTCTGAGTGAAGAAGAACGAAGCCCCAGACAGTCTCTCTGTGAATAGCCACGAATAGCAAGATTAGTGGAGGCGCTGGCCCTCGACGATCGGCGAACAGCAAAATATATGCTGAAGCAACATGGATGTCTGTTGTTAAAGACCGTAACGTATGAAAAAGTCTAGAGCCGTCTGCGCAGGGGTTGATGTCATATAGCTGCTGCTGCTGCCGCTGCTGCTGCTCCTTCCACTGTCTCAGCTACTGAAGTAGGTGACAATGACCTCACTGATGGGCTGTAGCCATGAAATATTTTTTTCTCTCCTGATAAGGGCTAACGTCGTTCATGTTTATATAATTTTAGATTAAAAAGTGCTTACTATCATATGAGTTCTGAAAGCTAATGTTTTATGACACTTGTCGCCGTTGTTTAAATACATCACAAAATTAAAAAAAAAAAAACAGTTTACATATTTCATCTAGCTTGATCCTAATGCCGTTCGTGCTTTTGGAGTAACAGGTAAAAGAGTGTCTACCGTAGTATTGCATACATTACTAATAACTAATACTTTAACGACAGATGTCTTCATTATTTAAATATATAACAGAGCAAAACAGTTTCTGTGTTTGGGCTAGTCAGATGTGAATAGGCAACATAGTTCTTAAGAAGGTTTAGAAAGAATTCATCTACACTGTATTTATATTTACATCAGTAAAGTACTGGGTTTCCGAAACTGTGTATATCAATGCCATTAATTCAGTCGTGCAGATCCGTAGCATACCCAACGAAAAGCATAATGTTAGTGAGTATATTTAATTTTCATTCTCTTAGTTACAATGTATTGTGATATAGGTGAAACAGCAACAGAAATCCGATCTGGAAACTCTCACACCTCACGGCATGTTCAAGGTCTTCCACCTCTGTGATTTCTTCTGTATTAACAAACGGCATAGCAATCTACATCGAAACACTGCAAGATTTTACTGTTGTATTCCAAGTTGACGTGACTCTCCATGAGCTATCCTGTGATGCAAATAACCTGTACACAAGTATGTTGGAGCTGAAATAGTGTCAACACTGCTGTGGAGATCCTATCCAATGGAATCTACTATTGTTGCTGATAGCACACGTTGTTGACATACTTGCCTTATCTCCGAGCAAATAGACTCGCCCATCCCACGTCACCGGTGTGCGCACAATCGAGGGAAACACAGTCACTTGTGAGCGAGCGGTCTAACATAACGGTGTCACTATGTTTCAGAAGCAGGAACAACGGAGTTGGATAAAGATTGAACGTGCCAGAGGAAGTACAGCACAACAGAGTCATTAAGGTCTTCAAGAGGCGTGCGGGGGCTCAGCATCGCAGTACAGAACAGTAGCATGTTGGGTAATAGCCTTCAACGAAGGTCGGTAAACTGTGGCAGACATGCATCGGGCAGGTCGTCCTAGCGTCTGTGAAGAAGACGTGCAAGCTGTTGCCGCATTAGTGGACAGTGATGGACTCCATATGATTTGTGAGCTCGCTCACGAAACCGGATTAGCGCATACGACTGTGCTTCTCATCCTGAAGGAACGCCTGGGCGTGCGGAAAATTGCATCACGACGGGTTCCGCTTGACTCGATGGATATGTAGAAATGGATGCGTTACGACGCTGCTCAGACGCACCTGAAGCGCTACGTGTGCGAAGGAGAGGTTTCCTTACGCCGTATCGTAACACTGGATGAGACTTGGGCCACATCGTACGAGCCAAAACTGAAACACCAATCCAACGAATGGCGTCATTATGGGTCGCCGCGAAAATCGAAATTGCGTCATAGCCAAAGTATAGTGATTATCGTGTACGACTGTGATGGTGTTATCCTAACGCATTACGTCCCTCCACGGCAGACCGTCAATGCACAGTATTACTGTTCGCTTTTGGAGCGTCACCTGAGGCTAGCTTTGCGAAAGAAGCGGCGACACTTTCTGCTACACCCACCCATCATTTTACACGACAATGCGTGGGTGCATACAGCGCAAGGTGTAACTGCTCTGTTAGGTCGATGGGATTGGGAAGTACTGTACCATCCACCATACCCACCGGACTTAAGTCCTTGTGACTTTGATTTGATTCCGAAGATGAAGTGACCGCTTCGTGGCATTCGCTTTCGAACTGTTCCAGAGATTCGACAGGCAGTAGACCGCTCCGTTCGCACCAGCAACGGAACAGGCTCTGCTAACGGTATACTACGCCTTCCATATCGCTGGTAACTGATTCTACACAACGCTGGTAACTACTTTGAAGGACAGTAGAAGGTGCAAATATTTAACTCTTCCTTATCGGTTGTGAATAAATAGTTGCTACTATTTAAGTTCTAACCCTCGTATTTTCATTAGTACTCAGAGCATCTCCCTGCTCACCGAGTTAAGATTTTCATTTCCTTGAAAGGAACAACTGTGTGTTGGTCATACACTGCAGGTCTCCTATGACTCTGGCAACAGTGTACATTTATGGGATGAAACACTATTATTATTTATCGGCCAACACCATTTAGTTCCAAACTTTAGGTGAACATTCGTATTGCAAGCATTTAACTCGCCATGGGGTTCAAAAATCTGCATGTGGCACGTATTTCTAGAGATGCGTCAATAGGGTTGCCTTAAAATTTGGATGAAATATCCCCAAAACAAGTTTTTAGATACGTTTGTCGGCCACTTTAAAGTCTGAATCGTGGAATAATATGCTGCGGTTTCATATCTTATGAATGAGGCTTTTACTGTGGAATGATGTTGTGAAAAAATAATATGAGTATCTGTTACGATAAAACATGTTAACCAAACCTTGAAGATGAATTTTAACTACAGCTCTGGAGTGGATTTAGTCTCTTAAGTAGCATGTCGTAATTAATCCTCCAAAGATAAACAAATATACTGATGTCGACAATTAAGCTCTAAGAAAATACCCTTTATAAGACAACCCCTGCGCCGCCTCTGTCACAAAATTCATTATTTACCTTCGAAAATAAAACTTGAGTTTCTCCCAATTATGACTTCTTCCATCCCTAGGGGAAGTTTAATTTACTGATCAGTAGAATGTATTAGACATCAATTCCAAACACAATTGTATATCTAAGGATTTTTCCATGATGCATACACTCCTGTTGGCTACCGTATATCCACGCATAAAGCAGAATTTTAATAACAGCTTCACAAGTAAGCCTACTGGTTGCTTGTCAGTATCATGTGTAGTTCATGAGGATATTGTAAGGAACATATTACTAGCTAAATGAAACGAACACCTGTATACCTCCATGTTTGTCAGCTGCTTGGGAAATCGAACTCTGTAGAAAGCTTCGTTTCCTTTAGAAGAGCCTGATAGATTCATTTCTGCAAAATGTGAGATTTTCAAAGTTGAAATTCGGAATTTCTGTATGTGGGAGATTTTAGGATGGCTCACAATACAAAGAAGGCCAATGAGATTTAAATTTTGGCCATTAAATGTGTAAGTAGGCTGTTTATGTTTTCTTATTGGCAACATTACGTAGCGCTCTGTATGAAAATCACTGGCTGTGCTGTGTGCAGTCTGTGGCTAGTTTGCATTGTTGTCTGCCATTGTAGTGTTGGGCAGCTGGATGTGAACAGCGCGTAGCGTTGCGCAGTTGGAGGTGAGCCGCCAGCAGTGGCGGATGTGGGGAGAGAGATGGCGGAGTTTTGAAATTTGTAAGACTGGATGTCAATTATGACTATTAAGGTAAATACATTGTTTGTTCTCTATCAAAATCTTTCATTTGCTAACTATGCCTATCAGTAGTTAGTGCCTTCAGTAGTTTGAATCTTTTATTTAGCTGGCAGTAGTGGCGGTCGCTGTATTGCAGTATTTCGAGTAACGAAGATTTTTGGTGAGGTAAGTGATTTGTGAAAGGTATAGGTTAATGTTAGTCAGGGCCATTCTTTTGTAGGGATTATTGAAAGTCAGATTGCGTTGCGCTAAAAATATTGTGTGTCAGTTTAAGCACAGTCATGTATAATTGTTCTAAGGGGACGTTTCAAATGACTCAAAGAAGCAGGGAATAAAAGCAGCAGGTTTTGGAAAGAACGATGTTTGCTATTTTTCCGGAAGGGCTGATTGGGCTCACAACTTAGTAGGGATGGGAAAGAGGCGTTCTCTTTTTTTCGATGCGTCGACGACTCGGAAGTAGCCGTGCTATTAGAATGTAATGCGTGGCAGAACAGAGGGCAGACTGCCCATAAAATCGGACGGACTTTGGAGAGAGCCACAGAGCAAACGCGAATGTAATTCTGCCTCCGGCTGTCCCGACGCCAGCGATGCGAATCTAGTGGGCCGCGAGTGGCCGCCCCATCCCCGTAGTGAGATGTGTGACGCGTGAGGGCGGGAGGGTGGGTGGGGGTAGCGGCGAGCGGGGTCAGGGGATCGATCGCGGCCCGCGGCCTGGCCAGCCAAATTGAATGGCAAATGATGTTCCCGGAATGTGGGAGCCGGGGTTGGGGCCGTGTGTGAGGGTCCTGGAGTGGGGGACGCCACTGCAGCTGGTCTCGTTTTTTCGTTCGCATCCACCCGTTGCATTTCCAGAAAAATCTGACCGATTCAATGTTTACTCCACAATAAAGTTTCTGTATCGCGGATTCTTTGTTTCATTGCCCTGAGGTCGGCGGAGGGGTTACTGCCCTTCAGTATCTTCTGTAGAGTACAGATAACAGCACCCACGGCCAGCGGTACACATACAGGGTGACAATTGTTGAACTACATGTAAAGAAACGTAAATTAGTTACAAACTACGGCATGCACACACTGTATTCGACACGTAAACGTCACTACAGATATTCGGATTTAGTTTATGATACGTTCGATATGCCTTCCATCATTGGCGATAATGTGGCGCAGACGAATAGCGAAATTTTGCATGACCCGCTGTAGTGTCCGATCATCGATGCCGTCGAATGGCTGTTTTCAGCTCAGCATTGCTTTTGGGGTTATTTCTGTATACCTTGTCCCTAACATAGACTCACAAAAAGAAGACGCATGTATTCAGATCCGGAGAATACGGCGATCAATCGAGGCCCTTGCACCCGCATCTCGTGGTCGTGCGGTAGCGTTCTCGCTTCCCACGCCCGGGTTCCCGGGTTCGATTCCCGGCGGGGTCAGGAATTTTCTCTGCCTCGTGATGGCTGGGTGTTGTGTGCTGTCATTAGGTTTAAGTAGCTCTAAGTTCTAGGGGACTTATGACCACAGCAGTTGAGTCCCATAGTGCTCAGAGCCATTTTTTTGAGGCCCTTGCCAGTGGCCTCTGGGTTCCCTAGAGCCCGAATGGGGTCCCCAAAGTGCTCCTCCGGGACATGAAACACCCGCCTACTTTGAAGGGGTCGAATCATCTCTTGTCGAAATCAGGGTCACTTTGTATCAAAAAAATAGGGATGAACCCGTCTTCTAAAACCTTCACGTTCCATTTGGTAGGCACGGTGCCATCAAGCAATATCGCAACGATAATTCCGTGACTGGGTCCTGCACACCACACAGTCACCCGTTGAGGGTGAAGAGATTTCTCGATCCCGAAATGCGTATTCTCAGTCCTCCATGAGCGCCAGTTTCTATTCTTGACGAATCCATCCAAATGAAACGGGGCTCCGTCGCTAAACCAAACCACATACAGCACACTGATTCCCATCATGCCTCCCGCACAACCGTACAGTTTGAACATCCTAACGCAAACCGTTCAGAAGATAAGGCGATTTTATTTCATATAGTTCAATAAACGCCACCATGTTCATGTGCACATTCATACACATCTGCATGATTATCATAGAAGCACTTTCAGACTACACTACCGTTTGGAGCAAGTGAAAGACAAGAATGAAATTCATGCCACTGATTAGGGACATGTCACTACACAAATGATTAGCATTAGGGATCTGTGATTGAGGAAATTCAGTACGGAGTAGTGCCACCAGGTGCTGCAATCAGAGATATGACTGCTAGATGTCGTGGCATGGAATCAAAGAGCACTTGAATGTCTGGGAAATACTCTACCAAGCGGTTTGTAGGCACTTCCACAAAGCGTCAACTGTGGCTACAAGAGGACTTGAATAAACAAGTTGCCGACTGACCATATCCCACATATGTTCGATGGGCGATGTGTCAGACAAACGGGCAGGCCAAGAAAGCAATGGTACGCCTCGTTCTTCAAAGAAGTGTAACACATTCCTGGCCACATGCAGCCAGGCGTTGTCCTGATGAAGTATGGCATCTCGAAAAGGGGCAGTGTCTCAGGCTGTGAAATCTCGCTGATCGAGCGGTGACTGTTCAGACTGCCCTCAAGACGTAGGAAGCGAGATCGCGAGTTGGAAGCAATGGCGCCCAAAACCATCAACCTGGCGTTTGTCCGCTACGCCGCTCAACAACCCAGTCCACCCGATTGCGTTCGCCATGGCGGCGTCATACGATTATACGGCCTTCACTGTAGGGCAAGTTAACGGTACTCGTCCGAAAACACTACTTTTTAGCACTCAACATGCGAGTGTCGACATTCACTTGCTCACTGCGGTCCTCACTGCTGGTGGGCTCTGGACAGTGGAAGCTGACGCCGTGGCATGCATGTCACCAGTCCAGCCCCGAGAAGATGGTAACGAACCATCGACGCAGGCATGTCAACATCCTCTGCAGTGCTCCAAGGTCACGCCAATGCTGTGTAAGATACTGTTCCGTCCGTTACGACCAAGCGGGAAAGATGGCAGTCATCTCACACTGTGGTCACATTGTACATTATCGGGGTTGTGTGCGGCCCCCTTTTTACCATTGGTTCTCTGTTGAAGCAGCGTGCCCTTACCAACCGCAATGTCATGGGACAACCGACCTGCCTTTTGGAGACCAATCATTATCCACCAATCATTATCCGCCGTTATGTCGGCGAGGCATAATGGCAATTGATTAAGCGTTTCCATCTCGTATGGCAGGTCGACACTGACTGAGCGTTGCTTGACAACGACCTATCCAGTCACACGCTGTTGAGCCTACATGCATACCAGCTCTCGGTCATTAAATCACTTATTATGGTTCCGCTGTCCTATATGTCCTCTTATAGTCGAGTGTTGCAGCCCATTCCTTCTGAGTGTTTTACTTTTTTGAAACAAAAGTAAATTTCTCGATTGTTATACTCTCAAACAGCACGACGGAAAAATAATCACATAAACCTACTTTCTCGTATTTTACGTACCCTCCGTAGGTGGGAATGAACATAATACGAGGGTTGTCCAGAAAGTAATGAAGCGCATTTTTTTGTCTCAGCAGAAAACAATGCTACGAATGAGAAACGCTACGTATGTGTTATTTGAAGTCTCCTGAGTGAGCGCGCCATGTTTCCTATGTTTCCGTAACTTCCGACAGATAGAATAGCTGCAGGACAGTTTCAAAATTGTAGATGATGTACGTCACAAGAAACGTGCCGTTATTGAATTTATCACTGCAGAGAAAGATACTGTGACGGATATTCAGAAAGAATTGTGCATAGTCTATTGTGCATCTGCTGTCGCCAGGAGTACAGTTAGTTGCTGGGCACCGAGGGTGAGGTCATCAGAAGGAGGTTCGCCGGAGCTCCACGATTTGCAACGGTCGGGGATACCATCCACAGCTGTCACACCTGACATCATGTTGCAGCGAGCTTCCACTTGCTTGAACCATTAGAGAATGCCATTAGTGGGAGACATTTTGAGGATGATTAGAAGGTGATGCACACAGTGAAGCACTGGCTCCGCCGCCAGGACGAGGACTGGTACCGACAGGGCATACACTCCCATGTTTCGCGCTGGAGGAAGACCGTAGAACGGGATGGAGATTACATGGAAATATACGATGTGTAGATAAAACACCATTCTTTTGTGTGTGTAATTCTCATCATGTTCAATAAAGAACTATTGAAGAAAAAGTGCAGCGCATTACTTTTTGGCAACCCTCGTGTATTCACATTTGGAGGAGAAAATTAGCAACTCAAATTTAATGAAAACATCTTGCCGCAAAGCGAAACACCTTTAATGATTGCCATCCGAACTGGCAAGTTATATCTGTGACATTGCCTTCTTTATTAGGCAATGTTAAAAAATGGGCTGCACTTCAAAAATGGTTCAAATGTATCTGAGCGGTATACTGATTGCGTTTTTTTTTTCGATTTATGCTTATGAAACATTTTCAGCATTAATATATGTCCGCTCACTCGACGGAAGATCCCTACCTAGAGACGAGAAATATGCGCATGTCACACCAGCGCACAAGAAAGGAAATAGAAGTAATACCGTACACTGAATATTAGACCCACGTAGTGGACATAAATTTTCAGTCGGATTTTGAAGTATGTACTGTGGTCGAAAATACTGAAATACTTCGAAGGAAACGATCGATTTACAGATAGCCTGCACGGTTCCACAAAATATGCTGTCAAACGTAATTGGCTCTTTATTCACACGAAGAAATAAGCTCTCTTGGGAGCTGAAGTTACTTCCTTGTTTCTAGATTTCCAGAAGTTTTTTGACATCATATAAGCGGCTCCAATAAAATTGTGTGTATATGGAACATCGTCTCAGTTATGTGAGTGGATTCACGATTTACTGTCAGAAAGACCACATTTCTTAGTATCTGCACAGAGATGTCACTGAGCGCAACAGAAGCGATAACTCGCGTACCCCAAGGAAGAGTTATAAGCCCTCTGCTGTTCCCAATGTACCGTACATAAACAACACAGGAGACAATCTGAGCAACCTTCTTAAATCGTTCGCAGAGATGTTGTCGTTTAGTGGCTAGTAAAGTCATCAAGTGATCTGTATGAATTACAAAATGATTTACAGAAGAGATCTGCATTGTACAAAAATTGGCAGTTAACCACGAACAATACAAAGTGTGAGGTCCCCCACACGACTGCTAACAAAATAAATTACATTTAGATGCCCGATAAGGAATATAAACGTAAAGAGTGTCACTTCAGCTAAATATCTAAGGATTAAAATTTGGAACAACTTAAATTGGTACCATCAAGCAGAACATTTTGTGGGAAAGACGAACAGAAAAGAGCGTTTTGTTCCGAAACTGTAACTCGATGCAACAAATCTACTAAAAAGATTGATAATACTATGCCCGTCTATTCTCTGCTGGAGTATTTCTGCATGGTATGGGATCCACAATAGGTAGAATTGGCAGAAGGCATAAAAAAATGTTCAATGAAGCGCAGGCCAGCCGGCTGGAGTGGCCGTGCGGTTCTAGGTGCTACAGTCTGGAACCGCGTCACCACTACGGTCGCAGGTTCGAATCCTGCCCCGGGCATGGATGTGTATGATGTCCTTAGGGTAGTTAGGTTTAAGTAGTTCTAAGTTCTAAGGGACTGATGACCTCAGCAGATTTTTCAAAATTGGTCACTTTAAAGAAATTAAGGTTTCCCTGTTTCTGCTTTTCCAGGATTATGCATCAGAGAGTTTTCTCAAATTAGTTTTGAGGTACTGTCCATTGACGGTATTTTCAATACCTTTTGGGACGTGCCTAATATTTTCCAACACAGCCTGCTCGCTAATGGCTTCTAAAAGAGCGATAACACGTCAGCAAAAGTAAAAATTATAGTCCTTTCCTTAAATACATAATTAAATACAAATCACTCGCAGTTTTTTCATGGTTACTCAAAAGTCAGTAAAATTTAAAAATCTCCTTCTTGCTTGTTGGTAGGATCACTGCGCTACTCACCATACGTAGTCGACACACATTTAAATAAACGTTTTTCATTAATAACACGTTGATATAATATAGTGGTCATTACATGTTAAAAGGTGTCTCGTGAACTAATACGTCACAAAGATATTACTTTGAAATATCCATTTAATAAGAATGTGCAGAGAAGATTTGACAATGATGGTACCATGTTCACACCGTCGCAAAATGTCGCCACTCTTTCGTTTAGCGACCCTCTCTGCCGACTGCTGTGTTGGTAGAACACCGTTGGATTTGGATTTGTCCGTCCCCGGTAGCTGAGTGGTCAGCGCGACAGACTGTCAATCCTAATGGCTCGCGTTCGATTTCCGGCTCGGTCGGAGATTTTCTCCGCTCAGGGACTGGCTGTTGTGTTATCCTCATCATCATCATCATTTCATCCCCATCGACGCGCAGTTCGCCGAAGTGGCGTCAGATCGAAAGACTTGCACCAGGCGAGTGGTCTAAACGACGGGAGGTCCTCATCGGACGCCATTTTACTTACCGTTGGATAACTTTGTCAGTATCTTCCCCGTGCGATGTAAAGCAAAGAGAAAAAAAAAAACAGTATTTTTTAGTACAAGCATCGTACACGAGATACATGACATATACTCTGTGTATGTGTGTGTGTGTGTGTGTGTGTGTGTGTGTGTGTGTGTGTTTGTCTGTGTGTGTGTGTGTGTGTTTTATTCTATGCTTTTAGGAACGAATATATAATTCCCCTGTTAACGAAACTGACTTTACTCTCACCGAGGACTGAGGACTGACAGAGTCTCCATTATTAGTGGTTTTGTAAATTCGTGCCCTTTAAATTAATTATAGTGATAAATATGTAGCGTGCATTTCTCACTTACTTTCGTGCATTTATGCACTTTTATTAAAAATATACTTAGTAATATCGTCTAAATAAACGTATAAGTCTCATAAAACTATGTTTTGTAGAACTCGACACTAAGTATGCTTAATATAATTTATCCTTCGCGTTCCATTGGATACTACTAGTCACTTCACTTTAGGAATACTTCTGAATTCACATAACAAAATTATTAAAATGTTAAATAAATTATGTCTATGTCAGAAGTTTAAGAATCATAATTATTTCGCTTCAGTTCTGCCTGTGTTTACTCCCTATTAGTTTTGAGCTATTTGTACTTTCGATAATTAGTGTTCCTATACATTGCGGTTACAATGATTTTTACATCTCGCTCATCGTCACAGATTCTCGTTTCATGCTTCCACTGCATGGTAGGACTCTAGCAAATGCTATCACCAAGTTATCTGTTTATATAGGTTCTCGTTCTGATTTCATAATCGAATAACGAAATCTCGGCACCTAGTTTAGACCTTTGAATTCATTATTAGTAAACTGCTTTGTAATATATTTACCGTATTTACCGTTATATGTATTAAGTAAGTATATCTAATCGTTAGTGTGTTCCAGAACTTCACCTCGCTATTCAGACCATAGAATCGTGGTTATACTTATGTTCTGTCACTGGTTCTTTCCTTTTACTATACTTCGAACAGTGAGTGTGAAAACTATTAGCTTTTGTCCACACCGTAGCACTCCGCTACTGATAGCATAAATTGACCTACATTCCCGTAGCATAGTGATTGTATTTTTACCACGCGAATGGGCTACTGCCGTACCCTTTTTGCAATTAAGCTTGCCCTTTAACATACAGTTGTTGTTACTAGGAATTCCCTATTTAGGATAAAGTTTTTTTCTTTTTTAAAATACTTTGACGATGTATTCTGACTGTTTAAAATGTATGTCTGGCTATCACCTCACCAGTAGTTAAACAATCAGAGATGACTATTTCATTATTTATTTTCCCTTAAATCGAGAACTGGTCTGAGAAAACTTTAAAGATACATTCTGTGACCGTGAACATTCTGGGTTTGTTAGAATGGTTTCTGTTTAAGATCATAGTTAGTACAATTTGGAGGTACTGTTCCGTCCTGCACCTTTGACAAAACTCTTTTACAGTATAAATCCTAATTGTACAGTGACGTAAAATATTAGTTACTTACAAGGGAACCTCCCCATCGCACCCCCCTGAGATTTAGTTGTAAGATGGCACATTGGATAGGCCTCGAAAAATTGAACACAGATCAATCGAAAAAACAGGAAGAAATTGTGTGGAACTATGAAAAAATAAGCAAAATATACAAACTGAGTAGTCCATGCGCCAGATAGGCAACATCAAGGATACTTTGAGCTCCGGAGCGCCGTGGTTCCGTGGTGAGGGTGGGCAGCTGCGGCACGAGAGGTTCTTGGTTCAAGTCTTCAATCGAGTGAAAAGTTTAATTTTTTATTTTCAGTTTATGTGACAAACTCTTATGTTTTCATCACTTTTATGGAAGTGATTATCACATCCACAAGAAAACCTAAATCGGGAAAAGTAGAAGAATCTTTTTACCCATTCGCCAAGTGTAGAAGTTAGGTGGGTCGACAACATATTCCTGTCATGTGATGCACATGCCGTCACCAGTGTCGTATAGAATATATCAGACGTGTTTTCCTGTGGAGGAATCGGTTGACCTATGACCTTGCGATCAAATGTTTTCGGTTCCCATTGGGGAGACACGTCCTTTCGTCTGCTAATCGCACGGTTTTGCGGTGCTTTCGCAAAACACAGACACTAAACTTATTACAGTGAACAGAGACGTCAATGCACGAACGGACAGATCATAGCCTTGCGAAAATAAAGAAAGTAAACTTTACACTCGAGGGTGGACTTCAACCAAGGACCTCTCGTGCCGCAGCAGCTCACGCTAACCACGGGACCACGGCGCTCCTATGCTAACATTAGCCATGGTGTCGCCTATCTTGCACATGGACTACTCAGTTTGTATACTTTGCTTATTTTTTCATAGTTCCATACAACTTCTTCCTGTTTTCTCGATTGATTTGTGTTCAGTTATTCAAGGCCTATCCACTGTGCCAACTTATAAGTAAATCTGAGGGGGGTCCGATACCGATGTTCCCTTGTTAGAGAACCTTAATGAGCGGCTCAGGCACTTAACTGGATTAGCTCGACCTAAACGTTCATACCCAGTCAACTTGCCAACATTGCTCCCCAGGTAACGACCATTGTGGAGATTGCCTCCGTGCAACACTTCAAGTACTGTGACACATAAATACTAACTGCGTTAGTTGAGGTTAGTGGTGACCTGCATGCCAATCACTTAGCTAAGTGCGATGTGGTACATTAAGAATCTCTTTTAGAGGACCGCGTACACTACACATACAACATTGATACTGATGGAGTTATTTCCCTAACCATCAGAGAATGATGGTACTAGCAAGCTTGCTTCTTTCCACGCACATTGATACCTGAACCATTTTTATTTTATTTCTATACAACTTTCACCTCGATTATTATAAACTGTGTATTAATCATTTCTTTTCACAGCCCAGCAAGCATCAAATTATAATTGTCTCTTAAGCACTGGAAACAACTCTTAGAATTTAATCATTCGTACTTCATCATTCCATAGACCAGTGATGGAATCCCATAGATCTCTCCTACAATACATCTGAAAACGGTTTGGAGTTGTTAACTAGCCTGCTGCTTAGTTGTATACAGTACTGTTAAAAGTTTGAAAAATATGAAGGGTCCTAACTATAAGCTCGCTTGTGTAAAAAGACAGTTTAAAGTTCTGTTTCTGCATTGACTGACAGAGAAGTCAAGAAATAGGATTAAGTCAAGGTTGTTGGAAATTAAAAAAAGAAGATAGTCCATAATGATACGTCACCCATCCCACCCACCAACCTATGAATACCCTCTATAGATAGGGGTTGTTCCTGCAGTCCAAAAGAGTGTTGTTCGTCTTCCTGCAGAATGGGTGACGTAAGTCTTTTCTATCACAGCACCGAAATATTTCTATATACATTCAGCATCCATTAGTGATACTGGTTACATCTTTCCCTTGTCAGACTGAAAATAACATTTAAAACTGAATATTTTTCCTTACTACTACCGGACAATAAGGGACCTACAAAAATATAAAAAACGCCTTTACTATCATGTTTTGATCTTTATTTTATTTGCATTGTTTCACAAATACTTATCTTTCAAACTGTGTTCACGATACTTCGCATGTTTGGTGCATTATCTACCCCTTTTATCGATTGACTCTCTGGGTCGTATAAAAGTAAGGCTAGAACTTTCACTGGTACCTGTACTGATGTGGGGTAATTCGTTAAACATTTTCTCAAACTCAGAAAGCACACCCACTTACTGTCTCTCTCTGAACAGTAGGCCGTCAACGTCGACCCAGTTCTTTTCATTATCCTCCCTGCAGCGTTGCTTTAAGGATAACATTTTTTATGTTGTAGTTCAACAGTATAATTGTGAAGTATTTACTACTGAATTGGCTGCCATTATTTGGCAGGGGACGTTTAGGAATCACAGTGCTAATTAATCTCTTTCTAAACATACTAAGACACTTCTGGTGTTTGGTACTCTCAGTAGCTACAGTCAGACACATTTCGACCAACATTCTAGTACTACAAATATATACTGCCATCCATTCCTTCCCTTGGGTAATTGACCATACAGATCGATCACAGCTAGATCGCAAAATCCATAGGTATTACAGGAAACATCTTATATTTAACGAAAGCTGAATGTTTCTTTCACTTTTTGACTCAACTGGCAAGCACTAGTTACAATTCTTATTCCATATTCTTGAAATAATAATGTTTAATTACATGTTTTAAGGATTTTTAAGGCTAAAGTGTCCATACACTTATTGTATGTACTCGATTAACTGGTTGGTAACATGAGTAGGTTTACACAATCCTCCACCTTTCACTAGTCTCATCATTACTTCATTACTCCAATACGATATGTCATTGTACATTAATCACTTTAGATTATCATTGTGGCATGGGATACCTGACTGTACGTTTCTAATAACCTAATTTAATTCAGTGTCCTGTTCCATCATCATTTGCGCTAATTTTTCTACATCTTTAATATGCTGAACTTCTTTTATAAAATAAATTCGAAACTTGGTAGATGGCTGATAAGTAGCTTTATTCTTTTCAAATCCTACAGATAATCTGGATAATATGTCAGGTACTACGTCTTTCATTCCTTCAATGAATCATATTAGAACACCTAATTACTGAAGAAACAATACCAAGCGTACCAGTTTATGATATAAAAATATGCTGTTTACTGAAACACTAAGAGCGCGATGATCGGTATACACTAGTGCTTTGTTTCCTATTAAGACGTACCAATGCTTTCCATGATAGAATAGTTTCTCTCGTGCTTTTTCAAAATTCTGCTGGCGAAAGATATGCTGTGATGATTATCTTTTTGCTTAGATAAATCTCCTTGGAATACCACGCAAGAAAAACAGCACTCCGAGGCGTCAGCTGATAACGTAAATACCTCGCTTAAATTTGGATCGTACAGTGTCTGAGGCTGTAACAAATTCTCTGTAACATTATCGAAAGACAAGTTCTCTTCTCTACCGCTGCGTCAATGAGTTGCTGCATTAACATTTGTGTAATAGTAGGGTTTGTCAAATGGTCTTCTGTTAGATTTTTTTCTAGGAGTGTTTTCAAGTGATTCTTGTTCTGACGATAAGGAGATTTGGTGATAGCGTCTACCCATTGTACGACGCGTCGAATTCCTCTAGCAGCCACAAGCCTTCTAGAAATTTCTAGATCTTCTCATACATCTACATCTACGTGATTAATCTGCGAGTAACAATTATCTTCCGGACAAAGGGTTCATAGAACCATCTTCAAGCTATTTCTTTGCCGTTCCACTTTCGAAAAGCGCACGGAAAAAACGAATACTTAAATCTGCCCGCGAGTGTTGCGATTTTTCTTACTTTATTACGATGATCACGCTCTCCTATGTAGGTGAAAGCCAAGTAAAGTATTTTCACATACTGAGGACAAAGTTTGTGACCGAAATTTCATGAAAAGATTCTGCCACAATAAAAAACAACTTTGTTTTAATGATTTGCATCCCAGTTCACACACCACATGCGTGGCTCTCTCTCCCCTATTCATTCATCTATATCTACATCTCACGGATACTCCAGAAACCACACTTAAAGGTCCATCGAACCACTATCACAACATTTCTCTATTATTCCACTCCCGAACAGCACGAGGAAAAAAACGAACACCTTTATTTTTTCTTGCCTGCACTAATTTCCCTTACTTTATTATGATGATCATTCCTCTCTAAGTAGGTCAGCATCAACAAAATATTTTCGTATTCGGAGGAGAAAGTTGCTGATTGAAATTTCGTAAGAACATCGCGCCGCAACGAGAAACGCCTTTGTTTTAATTATGTCCACCAAAAATCCTGTATGATGTCCGTGACACTTTTTCCTCTATTTCTTGATAGTACAAAATGTGCTGCCCTTCTATGAACTTTCTCGATATACTCTGTTAATCCTGTCTAGTGAGGATCCAAAATTGCGCAGCAGTACTCCAGAACAGGACGGACAAGCGTTGTGTAGGGTGTCTCTTCAGTAGACTTGTTGCATTTTCTAAGTGTTCTGCCAGCAAATCGCTTTCTTTGGTTTGCTTTCCCCAGAGCATTATCTATGTGATCATTCCGATTTTAAGTTATTTGTAATTGTCATCGGTAAGCATTTAGTTGAATTTACAGCTTTTAGATTTGTGTGTTTTGTCTTGCAACCGAAATTTAGCGTATTCCTTTTAGTATTCTTGTGGATGACTTCGCAATTTTCATTAATTAGAGCAGTGCCAATTTTCACACCATAGAGATATATTGTCTTAATCGTTTTGCAATACGTTTCGATCATCTGATGACCTTATAAGACGAAACTCACAGCATCATTTTCAAACAGTCTACAAGCGCTGGTCAGATTGTCTTCTAAATCTTTTATGTAGATCAGGAACAGTAAAGGACCATTCCTTACGGAATTTCAGATATTACTTCTCTTTTACCAGATGACTTTCCGGAAGTTACTACGAACTCTGACCTTTCTGATGGGAAATCACGAATCCAGGTGCACAACAGATTATATTCTACGGACACGGAATTTAATTTGAGGCCGCTAGTGAGGAACGGTGTCAAAAACTCTCTTGAAATCTAACAATAGGGAATCAGTCTGACATTTACTGTTTAAAGTACTCATTACTTCGTGAGAATAAAGAGCTAGTTGTATTTTACAAAAGCCATATTTTCTAAAGCGGTGTTGGCTTTCAGTCAATAAACCGTTTCTTTCTGTGTTCGAACATAGTGTATGTTTCAAAATCCTACTGAAAATCGATGTTAGCGATGCGGGTCTTTAAATCAGCGAATTATTCCTATTTCCTTTCTTGGGTATTGGTGTGATAGGTGTAGCTTCCCAGTGTTTAGGGACGCATTCTTTGATGAGCGAGAGGTTTTACTTCTTTCTTACGATATGAAGAATTGACTAGTTTTATAGTAATACCTTTCGTTTTAACTTATTAATAGCTTCCTATAGCAACTCACCACAAGTCTTGGACATTGTGAGCAAGTCATCGACATATACCATATTCTTATTGTAATAATTTGTCGGCTAGATCTACCGTATATCTAATGTTCACATAAATACAGAAACTGATACACTGAGACAAAACAGTAAAACTTTGAACTGAAAAGACAGTTCTTCAAAGAGAAATGCTGTGTAAGATCGTGATTGTGGATGACTTGTTGCCTGGCGGTAACCAACAGTAAGATCCGTACTAGTAATATATAGTGCTCTATTTAATCACGCTAGGAGTCTTGGTAAAGGTATGTCTTTTTCCATTGCTACGATTTGATTTAAAGTTTTTTTCGCTTCTAAAACTATCCTCTATGAAAAGAGGGTTATGATATTCACTGATGTAGCAGCTGGTTTGAACGCCGTTGGAATAGGATAAGAGTTTGTAAAGAATGGTTTACCATCCTTAATTATCAGTTTACATTCATATACTGCTATGCACCCTAGTTTATCAGAAAAAATATCTTTGTGTCTGATTAATAATTCTAGCAGTTCTCCATTTTTCTTTGAGGCCAGCAGACCATTTTCATCCAGGCAATAAAATTCTTCTGGGTTTGTGACCACATTTTCAACTATAAAATTCCAACGTTTCAGTTACTATTGCAAGACGCCTTCCTCAGGTTGTATTGCTAACTGCTGAATGGGCGCTAGTTTGATTACTTATATACTGTGGAGGATTGCTCTCATTGGATATGAGGTTTACATTTTCATCTAGTTTAGTGGTAAACGGATCCTCTCCTACCACTTCTCCCACGTTATCGGCATTACGTTGTTGTACACTTTGAGATGTTCACGTGGTAGCACACACATATACTCGTACTTCTTCCTCTAGATGTACTTCGTTTCGGACAGGATTCACAAAAGGAATATATGAATAATCGCCCAACACTTGACATAACCTGGTATGCCTCTTGAAATCCATAGAGATTCCATGGTGAGTTAGCCAATTTAATGCTAATAATACGGAAATTTGGTACCACCAAAAAAATACGATAACATCTTAAAACAACCAAACGTAAGGAAATAGCACTTTTTCTTTTAAATTTTTTCTTAGGTTTCCAGAGATACTTACTGTAATGACTCCAGTAACGGGCAAGACCGGGTACTTCCACATTTCTCTCTAGTTTTCTAAAAAGATTTGACCTAAAACTATATGTCACTACCTGAACCCACAATAATGTAAACCATTTCTCCACGAACTTTTCCTAGAACAGTCTGTTTCGAACTAGTAGACTCACTAGTAGGTAGTTCTTCCTCCTAGAGGTCATCACATAATAAGCCTACTTGCTCTAAGTTGATTATGCCTAAGTATTTGGGGATGTAATTAGTTCTTATGGGTCTCTCGGTGCGGCCTGTACGGAAAGACCTCCGTCGTTTTCTATGTGATGAATAGTAACTGTACCGATAGGACATTCATTATTCCCAGAAAAATTATTACTCTGTAATTTAAGGAACTTCGTATTATTTTCCGGTGTGGTTCATTATTCACGTCGCTTATGTTGACAACACTGACTAGTTCCTATTTCCCTTCTCTTCTAAAATTTTCATTACCTTTCGGAAAAATTGTCTTCACAAAAGCTAGATATTTCGTCGTCCCTTGTTTTATTTAAAATATAGAAATGCTTGAGAGAGTTAAGTATAGTGCTGACCTTACTTCATTCCATGCCAATCATTTTCACCCTAGTATAGGCAATCATATGACTAATGTACACCATAAGAAAATTCATCTTATTAATAGGTTCGTCAAAACTTTCCTCCTAGTTAGATCAATATTATTCTTCCAATTACCTGCTAAAGTCATCCCAATTTTGGAAATCTTTAGCATGCAGCACTCCCTCATCTGTGGCTTTTCCTTCCAAGTATCCGATGGTAAAGCTTATTTTCTTATTACTATCCTTTAAGGCAAGTAATGCATCCTCAAAGGCGCTTAGAAAAATAATTGACAGTACTGTCCTCTCGGGTTTGAAACTGGGAGAACGTTTTCATAGATGACTGATACTCCCTAGTCGGGATTCCACCAGCATCTGGCTGTTCGAAGAATCTAACGTTCACGTACCAAGTTAATGATTTTACTAACCTCGCTATTACTAGGTGTACCACTGTTAGTTCTTTTCCCAATAAGTCATTCTGCATTCTAACAAATGACAGTAACTTTTCTAAATTCGTAAGTGTCGTACATAACTCAGACATTCGGCCTTGATCTCTCGTACAGCGATCTGAAATCTCCCCCTCCCTGTAATATGCAGATACACTAGTCACGTGAACTTGTTTTGCTTTATCTCAGCAGTTGTTCTAGAAACTATTTCTACCTGCCCCCTTGTGTAATCCAGTTCCAGTCTTCTCTTCCCTATCTCTTCCAATTTACATAAGGGCAGCGATAAAACACAACGATGGAAGAACCCGACATTTTTCCCTTTTATCAAAAAAATAACTGATCAGATCTGCCAGATTTTACAGAAATGTGACATGAAAGTGGTTTTTAGAATAACTAGGGAAATATGTCAAGCGCTCCGATCTGCAGAGGACAAAACGCACTCTTCTGTCAGCAGGTTGATTATGAAAGATACTGTGTGCTTGTACAAAACTCTACATTAGAACTACCAGGAGAAGCGTGACTGAAAGAACATAGAAGTCTTTGTCTACTAGGGAAAGCAAAAAAACTCAGCTGTAAGAGAGCATTACCTTCTGTCAGGAAATCAAGAAGTAAAGTTTTCCGAAACTATCTACTCTGACAAATTATTATCCAAGACCATGCAGGGAAGCCATCGAAATATATAAGTATTACGATAATTTTAACAGAAAAGAAGAAGCCATGAAGCTCAATGATATATGGACAGTGGCTCTAGAGATTCGGTTTTATCCTTGACAGGCGACAGTCGATAGTTAAGTTTTACGTCTGAATTTGTTGATCACGTGTATACTCGATCACGCCCACTTTACACAGTGTTTACGTCAGTTTCCTACGTCCGACTCGTCAGCTGACAAGACTCAGCGTCGCCAGGCGCACATCCGAAGATGTTTAGCGCAGCTGTGGACGAAACGTTATGAACCAAACAGTTTCTTGGACTAAGCCCATACAGCTCGGAAGATTCATGTAAATCGTCGTTGTAGTCCAGGAATCGCCTCAGCTGTTTCGCAAAACAATGACACGTAGCGCCGCAGAATTTGATCAGCCACAAATACTATCTGGGAGTGCTGTCGTGCAATATTTAAACTATTTTTCTAACAAAATTTCAATTAATGTTTTCTGTGACAATGTAGGATTCGTTATTATTAAAAATATTTTGCTCAGTTAAGGTTAGAAACCATATTTAATTTTATAGCTTTACTGAAAAATTATCTCATATTCTATGACTTGAGAAGAAATTCGCGTAACTGTAATGTTATAATATTAACTCTTGAGTTACCACCAAATCCCACCTCAAGGAAGTAATTGAAACTACTTCAAAGAATTGTTCAAAGTTAGTCACTTTACAGAAATTATGAATTTCTGTCTTTCCGTTTTTCCGGAATTATTATTCGAACACTTTCTCTCGGATTAATTTTGATTTACTTTCCATAAATGAAATTTTCGGTGCACCTTACGCCGTGCCTAATATTTGCGCAAAAAAGCTGTTCGCTAATGGCTTCCTAAGGAGCAGTTTCTAGTCAACAAAAGTCAAAATTAAAGCCCTTTCCTTTAGATGTTTATCACTCACAAGATTTTCACGGGTAGTCAAAAACCATTAAAATTGAAGAATCTCAGAAATTTCTTCCTCATATCAAAGGCTAATTTTGATACTAGAAGATTTATTTTATTTAGAAATGTCATCTTTTCCTGTGCTAGTAATTTCTTATCTCCGCCTTGCTTTGTCCATCATTTTCGATTTTAATAACAAAGTAGCAGTCTTCCTTCACTTCGTCTTCTACGTGAATCGCAGGTTTTTGTTTCGTTAATCGTGTTTCTGTTGCTCTTCATTACTTTCATCTTTCTGTGGGTTACTCATAGTCCATATTCTGCGTTAGGTAGATAGTTCAGTGCTTTCAGCAGGTCCTGCAATTCTTCCTTTGACTGAGGTTAGTTATGCCATCAAAACTCATCATTGATATCCAATCACACTGAATTTTAAGAATTTTAAAAACTTTATTCCGATGTACAGCTCAAACAGCGGTAGAAAAACCCCGTCGCTGTCTTACATCTTTTGAATCCCAACAACACTCTATTCGTCTTCCATTTTTATTGTTTCCACTTGGGTTTGGTACATGCATGTTTTTGATAAACTGGAACATATGTCACAATTTTGCTTTGACAAACGTCTCTTCTAGGCAGACAAATGCTATGGAAGTGTCTTGATTTTCTGGGTCTTTCTTTTACTGTCAAATACGCCAGAGCTGCCTTTCAAGTGCCTATATCTGAAACCAAACTGATTGTCACCTAACAGTTCTTGAAATTTCTTTTCTGTTGTTCTGTATATTGTTTTGGTGAGCGACTGGGATGTATGAGCTATTAAATAGATTGCGCGATGTTTTTCCGCATTTGTAGACCATTCTTATCATCGGTATTGTGTATTCTTCCAAAAGCCCGATGGTACCTCTCCAGTATTACAGATTCTATACACTAACTTGAATAATCGTTTGGATGTGACTAACGTAATCATTTTCGAAATTATGATGAAGTATTATCCATCCTTTCCGTTTGATGAAAAGCCTTCCAAAGTTCCTCTAAACTCTGACACTAATACAGGATCACCTATGTCTTCCAAGTCGACGGCCACTTCTCCTCTACTCACGTCTGTTCCTCCCACTCAGAGAGGCTCTTGTTGGTCTTCTTGTAAAATTGATCGCAAAACATAGTATTTTAGATTCGAAGGTACTATATGGAAACTTCCATTTGTTACAAATCAAATATTTCATATTCGAAGGAAAAAATTGGTACATATATCTATTATACTGTGCGTTTCAAAATGTAGTATGTTTTCAACGAAGAATGAAGACAACACAAAGAACAATTATTGTCAGAACTGTAGATTGTGCACATTAGCATAACACTGCAGCTCTCACTATAGTCTTTCCGTGCAGCCACTGTTTCATTTACGTTTAACAATGGAATTCCTTCTGCAGGCACTTCGCTTTAGCTTTCCTGTACTTCCTATTGATTGAATTCTAAAGGACTGATATTGCTGTATTTCTTTTATTTCTTCAACATTCGTTGATCATTCGAAGTATTTCGCCTGTAACCCAAGGTTTATTTGTAGTTACATACCTTATACCTATATTTGTCTGATAACTCCTGTGATTGCCCTTTTCATCGATGTACATTCCCCTTCACCTGTACTGCCTACTGTGTCACTCATTATGGCCATATCTATAGCCTCAGAGAAATTCGACTGTATAAGATTATTCCACAGTACTTGACGGTCTCTCTTCCTTATGCATTGTTTGACTGTGACGATTATCTTTAGCTTCTGTCTAATCCTCATCAGTACTAAATTGTGATCCGAAGCTACATATCCTATTGGGTAGCCTTACAATTCAATAGCTGATTTCTGACTCTCTGTCTCATAATTATTTTTAAAAAAATGGCGTCTTACCGTGCCTGCGCCCATTCCGAAATAAACCGCTTTCTCTTGCGATTCTTGTGCAGTGTATTTGCCATTACTATAATAACTCAAGCAGTATTTCTCATTTCGCATTCCTCATTCCCACTTTCGGGACTGTATTCTTCCGTAACCCGGTTTTATATTTATTCCTCTACGATAGTGTATCAATTTCTAATGATTCATCACCCTTTACACGCTGAATTACCTCTACCTCTTCTCCTCCTTGTAATGTCGTCATGTATACGTAAACTCTTGTTTCCGGCATTGGTTTGCTGGTCATTCTGATGATAGTGACTGCATCAGTGAACACGAATAAATGTTTCCTGAAGTTCTTGCTGCGTTAGATTTGTATTCTGTCCCAAGTTTGCGATGACTTCCTCTGTCGTCATCATCATGAGAATTCAGAATGCCTTTACCCACTTTATTTATTGGCCAAATTATATTATGTTTACGTAATGACGTTACGGAACTTACCTATGCTACCTGAAATCACGTGTATGTATATGACTGAAGAAAATTGCTATCCATGCTAATTTTGTTAAGCAATAGATAACTGAGCTTATTTCTCTTTTACCTTTCAGCATTAAGAGGCCGTTTCCATGTACCACTAAGTGCGTAACCAGTGTCCCTTTTAAAATTCTGACCTCTGCAGCCTCTTTGATGACAGCATTCCTGAGGCAAGTATGTGAGATAGTATTTTCCACTTTATGAAATAGAATAGCTTGTTTGTTCGTGAGGATGTGTTCGGAAACAGCAGATCTTTTGAAATCACAATATTCAACGTGACATTGACGCTTCGTGCAACGTTCTGAAATCGTTCGTATTGATTGACCAGTGTGACTGCCATCACATTCAGGAGGTATTTTGGAAAATCCAGACACACCGAGACCAAGCTTTCATTTTAGTGACTGCATCATCTCTTTAACTTTCTTGGGCGGTCGGAGAGTGGACCGCATACCATGTCTGCCCAGGACTCTGCCTAAATAATAGCAACGAATTCCAGTCCCTATATATAGTTTTTTGCTGCCACATATTCATGTGACTAATCTTTCCATTTCCCTTCATAAGCTCCTACTGTATTTAGACTGTACCTCTGCATTTTCCTTTTTGGGTTTTATAGGTTCCCCACCTCATTAATTCTGAACTTCCATACTCCAGCTTGTGAAATTTTACTGTTTCGCTAGTTTTTCAATATGTTTCTCATTGTCATTTTCCACTTGGAAGTCATCTTCCAGCGATCCAGTCGGGGACTAGTCCGGTATCTTTTGCAACCGACGAATCATCAAGCCACGTATTCTATTGATAAACACTGTGTGTCATTAACGCAGTGGTTTCCATTTCCTTCCGCATCTTCGTGTCGTTGATCATTACTGATTATTCCACCTATAGGGATAGTTTCCCATTCCAATGGTAAGTGATAGTCCTAAACCTCTATCCGACCCTCCGCTGTCTCTTACAATGGCATTGGCAGAGTGAGGATGGAATTACGTAATTAGCCTCTTTCTGTACGTATACGAAGAAATACCTCCTTACAATATATGTTTTCCAGCCACCAAGTGGTTACACACGATTAATTATACTTTGCTTAGGATATGTCTTCTGAAACCGCTGAGCGGTTTGTCGATATGCTTTGAATATCATGTGCACTACATTTAGGGCTAGTTTACTCATTAACAGGGAGACATTTGAGCCTCAGAACCTCCCAGGTATTGAATGATCTTCCTCCTCCCTGCCCCCTCTAGCTTTCTAAGGGAAAACAGTAAACCTCGATTTTTTAAACAATCGTGATGCATATAAGAGCATCAAATTTCTGAATACTTAACAAATGAGTTAATATGTTAAACATTCAGCGAGAAGAAGTTTTAAAACCTTTAAAATTTCATGTAAAGTTTGTCTGAAGTAGCTAACTGCTCTCATTCTCAAATACTGGATGAATAAAATCAGAGAATTTGCACGCAGTCAGTTATTCAGCCGTAAGACATATACGCAGTCCTTTACTACTTACTTTGAACATAAGATTACTCCTCTTAATGGGAAGATTATGACAGCACTTTAAATTTTTAAATTCACAAAATAATTATTAGAAATAGTGAAAATCAAATTTTTTGGCATGGAAGCCAACCTTCAACCGGCCGTGTGCACCATCAACCGTGAACCATGAACCATGAACCGGCTTAACCGTTCAATAATATGGATCGTTTCTTTCACACACTTCGATGGTTTAGAAATTCTTTGCCTGATTATCAGTGCAACATTTGTATATGGGAGGGGAGAGGCTTTCTGTCGAATGGGTTCGGTTATTTGTGGGAAGAGACCAAACAGCGAGGTCATCGGTCTCATCGGATTAGGGAAGGACGGGGAAGGAAGTCGGCCGTGCCCTTTCAAAGGAACCATCCCGGCATTTGCATGGAGAGATTTAGGGAAATCACGGAAAATCTAAATGAGGATGGCCGGATGCGGGATTGAACCGTCGTCCTCCCGAATGCGTTCTGTCGAATGGATGTAAATATTAGTTACTAAACAACCATTCTACCCAGACGAGCAGACTAGAGGAGCGAAGGTCGTAGATGTTTTTGAAAGGAAAACATACCGTAGCATTTGCTACGGACGGTGAAGACGTAACATAAATTTTTCTCCTAGATTCCACATGTGTGGGTCCATAGCCTCGATGTGGTTTCTGAACGCAGAAACCACTTATAAGTCCACCGTTGGCTGTAAGAAATTCTTTACACAATTTAACTTTGTTGGAAATAAAATGCGGGAGACTTGGACCACTTTGTGAGACCAATCGGTGGCGTATTTCACAGGTGCGTAGCTAGACAGCAGCTCCTTCTGCTTGTGAGAAAACTCTTTTTTTTTTCCTTTAACAAAAGAGGTGCAAAGGTGTTGCTCTTATTTTAGTGCTACTTCTGGAGAAAAATGACGTTCTCTGTTCTTATATTGCGACAAGTTTTATCATCTAATTACATAATTTTGGGATAAAGGCTTAGCTTGCACAATATTGATGCGTTTTTTTTTTTGTTTTTTTTTTTTTTTTTTGAGCTTGCCAGATGTGTAGGCATGGAACTAATCTAAAATGGGCACCGAGTTCCCTACCTGGAGACGGAAGTCTAGGTGGTCCATATCTGCCAGACAATCAGGAGGGGTGGACCATTGTTATTTTGGAGAGATGCGCCACTTGTTTTAATGCGGGAGAGGTGGAACACTACTGAATTTTGCTTCAAAGCATGTGCAATAATCCCGCTGAAGATGGCTGTAGGCCTAGACTTTTCTTATTTTTTGGAAAATACGTCTGTGCCAACATGGGGAAGAGGAGACTCTCGTACACAGGTCAGCAAACATCATCAAAAAACCTAGAGACGCCAGGCACATCGAAACAGCAGAGTTATCTGAGCAAGTCAAATTCCTTCACTGACACAACTTTGGATGATGAGGATGATGATGTTTGCTTTGTGGGTCGCTCAACTGCGCTGTATCAGCACCCGTACAAATTACCAACCTTTGCGCAGTCCAGTCTCGCTAGTTTCAGGAATGATGATGAAATGATGAGGACAACACAAACACCAAGTCATCTCAAGGCAGGTGAAAATCCCTGACTCCGCCGGTAATCGGACGTGGGATCCACGTGCTCGGGAAGCGAGAACGCGACCGCAAGACCACGAGCTACGGACACAACTTTGACTGCCTTCAACTAAACCTGCAACTTCTGAGGTTACCACTTCGAAACTGATTATTCCTAAACAAACACAGACAAAACTTCTGGATGAAATATTACCTGTTACTTCTATTGATAAACCCACGAATTTTAGGAGGAAGGAAGCTATTCAAAGGGTTATTTTATGCTGAAACTACTGAAATTCTAAAAAGAAAAAGAGGAGCAAGAAGGGAAAGTTTAAAAAGAAAAGTACTGCAAATAGCTCACGGTGTTTATCAGATGCAGACGTTGTAGAGGATGATGAAAATAACTTCGATAAATGGGATGAAGATGTATGTGTTGAATGTGATGAAATCTATTACAAAACGAATAAAAAAGACGACTGAATTCAGTATGTTTCCTATTCACGACTGTCACCTGAAAGTTATTCAGCATTTGGTAATAAATTCAATTGGAATGGTGAGAAATTTTTTCTTTGGAAATTTGTGGTAAGTCACTATGGAATCAAACTTCTGAGGTCATCGTTCCCTAGGCTTACGCACCAGTTAATATAACTTAAACTAACTTACGTTAAGGACAACACACACACCCATTCCCAAGGGAGGACTCGAACCTTCGACGGGGGCAGCTGCGCGAACCTTGGCAAGGCCCCTGAGACCACACGGCCACCACGCGTGGCTATGGTGAAAGGAAGATAGGCTAATTCTTGAACAAAACCAGTGAAAACTGTTCATCCCGGATTTATAATAAAAAATTGAAAAACGCACACATTTTATGCTGAAGAAAAAGCAGTCCAGCTCTCGCGGACTTACTGGTCAGATTCGGCCTGTGGACATTTTCAGATGCAATTGTGCAGCTGAAATGTGTGCCATTATACTTAAAACTAGAACGGCAAACAATTAACTGACGCAGCAGCATTTGAAAATGGCCGCAGGCCGAAACTAGTAAGGAATGTACTACATGAATTAAAAAAGTTCATTTATATCACAAATTTTTTCCAGTCATTGGTGGACATTATATGGCTTTTGCTTAACATAATCCAAGTGCATCAGGTAGTTAGTCATGAGCTACTCTTGGAATCAGCTAACTGTACTCTGGAACGAAACTTCTGATACATTAAAATTTATGGGATCGGCAAAGCAATATGGACAGTAATCTTTCGCGAAGGCTAGACGTGGGGCTGTCTTGGAAACTGGGTTCGGCACACAGTGTTAATAAATCTTCAGTGTTTTGAGAACACTCTTACTTTCCTGCTGTTCTCGAGAAATATTTATTTCTAGATATTGCGTTCTATTATTCGACTGCTAAAAAGTGTTAGACTCTAAAACAATTTCTTCCGCCTGTATGAGACTCATTCCCATTTCAGTGAAGTAAGGTTGCGCATTATTCTTGCAAGACACATTTAATATATTGATATTTCCTCGCACGAATCGAACCCACTAAAAAACTTAGGACTTGAGTTCTCTACTTCTCTTTCATCGCCCTCTGAAATAACTTCTGGAATGAATAATGAAGCTTTCGCGATCGCGCCTCTTTGCGCCTGAGAACAGACTGGCAGGCACCTTTTTTTGCATTGCTTTCCTATGCGAAATACCAGGGTACAGATCACCCCCATCCTTTTCACTCCAATATTCAGTCTACCGTAGAGTAAAGAAACGAATGCATCGAGGAAATAATCTGCAAGTCAGCTAATAATAAAAATAAGTAAGAAACGAATATTTTTTGATCGACGCTTCATCAGTGATTAGTCTTATATCGAAGGTAAGGTAAACTCGGAATACGTTGGAAATAACCTACAATTACTGTAATTAATAATAATACGACCATAGTATGATCATGGAAGAATGATAGTTGCTCCATTAATGGTGAAGCTCCATCTTGAAGGGATAAATTTGATCATGTTGCCATTAATAAATTTTTCTAATAAAAGGTCAAACCTTTATTTGTAGAGCTTAAGTCTACTGCACTAATCTGCCATATTAGAATCTAGAAATTAATGGTAGTTCTGAGTAACTGTGTTCTGCAGGCGGGTTATTTTGTAGTCATTCTGTTGATCTTCTTATATTAGCTATAAATATGATTGCTCGGTTTGTAACCATTCTTTCTCATATAATTACAATGAATATAATGATTCCTACAATAGAAATTGTAGACCCAATTCTTGACACTACATTTCATAATGTATATGCATCTGGATAGTCTGAATATCGTCGTGGTATTCCTGCTAGTCCTAGGAAGTGTTGAGGGAAGAATGTTAAGTTTACTCCAATAAATATAATTGTAAATTGGATTTTTAATCATGTATTATTTATAGTTAATCCTGTAAATAATGGGTATCATTGAATAACACCTCCTATGATTGCAAATACTGCTCCTATGGATAATACATAATGGAAGTGAGCTACTACATAATATGTATCATGTAATACGATGTCAAGTGATGAGTTTGCTAATACTAATCCTGTTAGCCCACCAATTGTGAATAGAAAAATAAATCCTAAAGCTCATAATAGTGGTGGATTGAATTTGAATTTAGTTCCATATAGTGTAGCTAATCATCTGAATACCTTAATTCCTGTAGGTACAGCAATAATTATTGTTGCTGATGTAAAGTATGCTCGTGTGTCAACATCTATTCCTACTGTGAATATATGATGTGCTCATACAATAAATCCTATTAGTCCAATTGATAATATAGCATAAATTATACCTAATGTTCCAAATGATTCAATTTTTCCTCTTTCTTGACATACAATGTGAGAGATAATTCCAAATCCTGGCAGAATTAAAATGTAAACTTCTGGGTGCCCAAAGAATCAAAATAGGTGTTGATATAGAATTGGGTCACCTCCTCCTGCAGGGTCAAAGAATGATGTATTTAAATTTCGATCTGTTAATAGTATAGTAATAGCCCCTGCTAATACTGGAAGCGATAAAAGGAGTAGAAGGACTGTAATAGCTACAGATCATACAAATAAAGGTGTTTGATCTAGAGTTATACTTTCTGATCTGCCGTGATACCTTCCTACTGGACTCGCATCGTGGGGAGCGTTCGTTGATGACACTCAACTGTGTATGATACTCGCTAGAGGGTGCTCGTTATTTTACGTCAGTCACCACACTGAACTTTTCTTTTCTACCCTATAGCAGAAAGCACAACTGTAAAACATGGCCTATTTGTTGACCAGGTGTCGCTGATTAACTTAATTACAATTCCTATATGTTATTTCATTCACTTTTTGTCATCAGTCTTATGACTGGTTTGCGCCTCTCTACAGGTTCCGCTTCTACGCCAATCTCTTCATTGCAGGGTAGTACCTGCACCCCACGTCCTTAGTTATCTGCTAGATGTATTCCTATCTTTGTTTTCCCCTGCAGTTTTTACTGTCTACGAGGAAGGTTATTGACTGGTATCTTAACATCTGTCCTATCATCTTGTGAGTGTGTGAGTTTTATTTTGTCAAGTTGCGCAATGGGCTGATCCAACAAGTACCCTCTGGATCCTGCAAGAAACAATTTCCACCTCACACTACTACAGAAGTCAGACAGACGCTCCTAATGTGCAACAAGAACTGCTTGAAAAACATTCAGCAACAAATATCATCTGGAGTCGTACGCTGAAAGGAAAAGACACAAAATTATTCTATATCTCCTTACATAACTAGTGTAATGGTTGGGTACAGGAGTATTGCTAGTTAGTGTAAGAAAAACATTAAACGACAGAAAAATATTATTTATTACAAAATAATTCTGAGAAATAAAGTTAAATTTTTTCTTATAGGAAATTAACAAATTTCCAGGTTCTTTTCGGAACAGTACATTGGCTCTTATTGATAGGAATGCTATTATTCTACAAAGTATGGAAAGGCTCTTTTCTCCCTTGTTATTTACTCGGCAGAATGGCTGAGAGCCACGCCTACACAACTTGAATAACTTTTCTAGGTACGGTCAAGGCAGTCGTGTGAGAAATGTTATGGAGTGTACTGTTATGGAGGACAGATGGGGCTCGCATACGCTGTAGTGCACAATACCGTGAGCTGCGATGACTGCTGCCTGCGTCGCTCGCTGCTGACAAATAACACAACTATCTCTTTCTATCTGTATTGACCTTCGCCAATCAAACTCTCCCTACACTTTGATGAAGTCAAGGACTCCTATCAGCCCCTAGTCTAATTATTGGTGTGGTACACTGGTCAGATAACCAGTCCACCATGATACAACCCAATACTCGCTTGCAGGCATTTAACTAGTACTCTGTCCGCGTTCACACCGCACAATAAGTGTGGCAGCCAACAATGTGAACAACGCTTAATCGAGAGCAACTCAATGTAGAGTATCACTCCGATTCGATAACGACAGAGGTGATCTCCCAGTGAAGTACTGAGGAGAGACTTTGTTCCTCACTCTTTGCATACATGTACGAGCGCACTCGCTCTCGTTACGTGTTCCCGCTCCAAGAGCGGCAACGGAACGGCCCATTTTTCTGGAAAATTTGCAAGGGTATACCATTCGCTGTCTTGCCTCACTCCTCTGGCTGTTTGCGTCAGAAATATTCCGCCAATCAGCGTTGCTCTTTTAAATGAGAGAGTGACGTTTCGTTTGAGTCGACCAATGCGGAAATCTGTAGCATCTCCGTGTATACTGTCCTCCTGTAAGAACTCCGTAACTACACAGTCGGTCCATGAAAAATGCGGCTTCTGGGCGCTCCCACACAATGTAGCGGAATTTGCTTTAAAGTCGAACACGGGGGTCATTATCCCTTCTCTCCGGCAAAAGCTGTCTTCTCTCTGGGTGGTCGCTTTGGCCGAAGTAGTTATGTTGTTGAGCCAGCCCTCTGAGGGATGGGCTTCCCAGCAGGCTGGTTTCCTCTTTAGAACGAAAATTCCTGTGGCCGTCATGTTGTGTACGCCAGCCTCGACTTTTTTCAACCTCGGTGCGCACTTGCGATTTACTTATTAGATTTTCATATTGCTTACATAAATTCATACAAAATTGATTCTACCTTATCGAGTTTGGATTCTAATGAAGCGACATGATGTGTAGAATACGATTGTGTGCACGTAATATGTAAGGAATGAAGGTCAGGAGACCACGCCACCTTACATATCCCCCTCCTCCCCTTGTGACAAAAAGTCAGGCACAAATTGTTCTCGCCATTACATGTCTCTGTTTCTCTTTTTCATTTCCAAAAGTTGCTTTTACAATATTAATTGTTCTAAACTTGTTAGTGTACAGTGTATCATATCTTTGTCTGGTTATTTCTATTCTTTAGTTAAGATTTGCGTGAATGTTCGCAAAAGCTCTGTTGTGTTACTTTGTTTCATTTATTTGTATCTTTTATGTGTCACTGTTTTTCTTTTTAAAGAATGAAGAATCTTTTCTCAGAATTCTATCCTCAGTACTAATGTTATGATTGCAACAAACATGTATTTATAAACATTCCTTACAGAAGGAAAATCTACATAATTCTTTTTCTAATTCTACATATAAAGAAAATAAGAAATTGTATGAGTATCCTAATTTAGTTTCTTTCTCAAAAAATTTGAGGTATGTATAAATTAGGGACTTTACACGTGTAATAAAATAATTACTTTTACAAATAAGAAGGTAAGTATTATTTGTATATATCTAATTTTTATAATCTACGCTGGTTGTATATTTGTTTGATGATCCCCATGGAAGTGCTGGAAGGAGTTGACTGATTTATATGGGTGTCACAAATCATGTGAGAAGCACTCTAGCATGCGATGCCGGGTATCATTTGTTGATGTTGTCATCACAAAGTGGTATTTTTAACTGATGATGATAACTGGGGTTTATTGAGTATGTCTTTGTACTCCTTTGCTGTCACACCTGGGGGGGGGGTATGGCTGTTCCATGATTGTAGCAGTTGGTAATTACTGATGATCGTCACCTAATACATGTGCCGTGATGTCTTGGTACTCCACACCTGGTTCGGTATGGCAATTTGGTGATGTGTTAGAGAGAATGATGTTCATTTTGCTGAATCCATTCCTGCATAATGTTTGTTGCTACCACTTAATATTCTGTTTGACGTTCGTTTGTATTTGTTTGACTACTCCAGGTTTATTTTTTGAGAAGTGGTTGTAGTAGTTACCATGCTTCGAAGTTCATGGAAAGACGTTTGTAACAATTTTCTTTGTAGGATAGTAGAGAAAGGTATCTTGCTGTCTTCTGCCCTTCTTCGTCTTGCATCTTCTGTTCTCCTCGTCTTTCTTGCATTCTTCTGTTATTCTTGGGCTAGGAATATGTGAATTATAATGTAGGAGAGATAAAGGATTTGTAGGATCTGACTGCCTTTCCAAATATAAGTTGATGAGTTTATTTCTTGTACCTTCTTTGTAGTCTCGTCGTATCCTGTTCTCTCTACACTTGTCCATGAAGTAGCAGTATCCTGGCATATGAAATGTCCATGCTGCGCGTTTTTCTTCTGACGTCTAACCTAGTTGCAAACTGCATTTCCAGTGTGGCGTTGGTCTTCATGTTGTTGTTATTACCCTAAGTGCTTTTTCAACATGTCTGTGCCCTCTCCATCGCTATCTCGAAGCATCTGGTGTTGAGGGAGCTGGCTATTGATGTTGGCGGCAATGTCCCTCTGATGCATAGAAATATTTACAATTTTTGTTTTACATATATTTGTTATTTTTATTTACAAAAAAACTCTGATTTTATATAATGCAAAAATTTCTTGATAGAGGCAAAAATTATTAGATTGATATTTTTCTTTATTCTAATTATGTCCTATCACTTCTTCATCCTTTTATGAGTTGTGTGTCATTTCTTGTTTGTATGCATGTTGCAGGATACTACGAGAGAATTTTAGTCTGTTTTGTGTCCCTTTTATCTTTTAATTATGTTGTTATGTTGATCTGTTAATTTAACTTTTATTTAGTGGTTAGTATAAGACAGGGTGGACGTTAGTTTTCCTAACCTCTTCCGCATTTTCCACGTCGATCTTTAGGTTTTGCAGTATTCGGTGGTATAACTTCTACTTCTGGTTTCCCTTTGCTGTGTTGTTCTTGTCTCTGTGGACCATAATATCCTTTGTAATTATTCGCGCCTGGGTCTCGCCAGTTGCTGTTTCTGACATCGTGACCTCTTTCAAAGTAGCCCTGACCGTTGGCATTCTGATTCCTAAACCCATATCCACCACTGTATGAGTGTCCATTACCGTTCCTATTTCGGTAACAGTTATTCTGGTTCTCCTTTCTATGCCAATTACCTCCGTTATGCCATTGTCCTGATGCAAAAGTCCATACCAATAACGGTTTGTCTCTGTATGGGGTAGTGTATGGGCGAAAAATGCCGTCACCGTTTGATTTAGTGAAGCTATAGGAAAGAAGGACCGGTGAATCTGTACGTCAGATTGCAAGATCAATTCGGGATGTTTGGAAACAGGTACAAAAGACGAATACGAAGGCTTTGGAAAGGCAGGAACACACAGGAAGCGGAAAGGAAATTTACTGCATTATAGAGTAGGGTGATGGGTAATGCTATCCAGCCCTTATACATCAAAAGGGAAAACAAAGAAGTTCGTCACGAGGTATCAAGGGCCATACGAATTAGTTGAAACCACATCCCCCGTTAATGTTAAACTTCAGATGCCAACTAAAACAATTGTAGTACACACTGGGCGGTTGCGGCCATTTAAGGGTTGTCCGAATGTGATTCCAGGCATGTCACAGGAAGGGATGAGGAATAAAGCCAGAGTGAAGAGAGGTGTTCAGCACAGCAATCCAAAAAGTATTGGAGTATTTGTAGTTCTTTTTTGTTTTGTTTTCTTGTTATGTATCATTGGGTTTACGTAGATTAATTAGGAATTGTATTTTCATATGTTGAATGTGTTTTCGAGTATTGTGAGCCTGCTAAGGACAGCAGTCTTTTTGAAGAGGGAGTATGGGTGATGGTGATCCGTGTCCTCAGGTCACTGAGAGGGGGAGTGTTGGTTGGTAATCGAGACAAGAATATGTGGTGGTGTCAAGTCACCAGTGGGCATTAAGATTGGTATGGAATGTATGGGAAATGTGGAAGCTTGAGGAAGTTTTTGAGGAGCTTAGGTAATGTGCAGAGAGCAAGGAATGCTGAAGGAAGTAGCCGGGGATTATAAGAAATTGCATGAAACTTATGAGACGCTACAAAAGCTGGTAGGATGAATGGAGGAAGCGGTGCCACCAGTAAGACAGAAACGATGGTGGATGAACGCAGTGAGTCCGGAATCGCGCTGCTGCTACGATCACAGATTCGAATCCTGCCTTGGGCGTGGATGTGTGTGATGTCCTTAGGTTAGTGAGGTTTAAGTAGTTCTAAATGTAGGGGACTGATGACCTCAGATGTTGTCCCATAGTGCTTAGAGCCATTTGAACCATTTTGAGCGCAGGGGGGAAAATATTGAAAACAGTCTTTAGAACTGCGGACGAAAGCATTATACACTCCTGGAAATGGAAAAAAGAACACATTGACACCGGTGTGTCAGACCAACCATACTTGCTCCGGACACTGCGAGAGGGCTGTACAAGCAATGATCACACGCACGGCACAGCGGACACACCAGGAACCGCGGTGTTGGCCGTCGAATGGCGCTAGCTGCGCAGCATTTGTGCACCGCCGCCGTCAGTGTCAGCCAGTTTGCCGTGGCATACGGAGCTCCATCGCAGTCTTTAACACTGGTAGCATGCTGCGACAGCGTGGACGTGAACCGTATGTGCAGTTGACGGACTTTGAGCGAGGGCGTATAGTGGGCATGCGGGAGGCCGGGTGGACGTACCGCCGAATTGCTCAACACGTGGGGCGTGAGGTCTCCACAGTACATCGATGTTGTCGCCAGTGGTCGGCGGAAGGTGCACGTGGCCGTCGACCTGGGACCGGACCGCAGCGACGCACGGATGCACGCCAAGACCGTAGGATCCTACGCAGTGCCGTAGGGGACCGCACCGCCACTTCCCAGCAAATTAGGGACACTGTTGCTCCTGGGGTATCGGCGAGGACCATTCGCAACCGTCTCCATGAAGCTGGGCTACGGTCCCGCACACCGTTAGGCCGTCTTCCGCTCACGCCCCAACATCGTGCAGCCCGCCTCCAGTGGTGTCGCGACAGGCGTGAATGGAGGGACGAATGGAGAGGTGTCGTCTTCAGCGATGAGAGTCGCTTCTGCCTTGGTGCCAATGATGGTCGTATGCGTGTTTGGCGCCGTGCAGGTGAGCGCCACAATCAGGACTGCATACGACCGAGGCACACAGGGCCAACACCCGGCATCATGGTGTGGGGAGCGATCTCCTACACTGGCCGTACACCACTGGTGATCGTCGAGGGGACACTGAATAGTGCACGGTACATCCAAACCGTCATCGAACCCATCGTTCTACCATTCCTAGACCGGCAAGGGAACTTGCTGTTCCAACAGGACAATGCACGTCCGCATGTATCCCGTGCCACCCAACGTGCTCTAGAAGGTGTAAGTCAACTACCCTGGCCAGCAAGATCTCCGGATCTGTCCCCCATTGAGCATGTTTGGGACTGGATGAAGCGTCGTCTCACGCGGTCTGCACGTCCAGCACGAACGCTGGTCCAACTGAGGCGCCAGGTGGAAATGGCATGGCAAGCCGTTCCACAGGACTACATCCAGCATCTCTACGATCGTCTCCATGGGAGAATAGCAGCCTGCATTGCTGCGAAAGGTGGATATACACTGTACTAGTGCCGACATTGTGCATGCTCTGTTGCCTGTGTCTATGTGCCTGTGGTTCTGTCAGTGTGATCATGTGATGTATCTGACCCCAGGAATGTGTCAATAAAGTTTCCCCTTCCTGGGACAATGAATTCACGGTGTTCTTATTTCAATTTCCAGGAGTGTAAAAGAGATGAACAGCACGGTGGAAGGGGTGAGGAAACATCCAGAGGGGAAAAGAGGAGCGGAAGCCTCGCACGCAACCCAGTTAGGGACATTGGAAGAGGTAGTCCTGAATAACACACAGTTGCTCCCTTCATTAGCAGGGCAGGTATTGGAATACGCTAAGGCGTCAGAAGAGGTAATAAATCGTAACCCACGAACCTTACAGACACGTCTGCAAGTCCTAGATAGCAAGGTGGTGTTAACTATACTTCTGCAGGGGGTATCTGACAGTGTGTGGGATGTACAGGAAGTCATAACGAATCTGCAAGAAGCTCTGCATTACACTTTGCGACTCCAGATAAGTACCGATTTGTTACCGCCGGACCAATATTTACGCGGGTTGCGCAAGGCGCAGAAGGAACTGCCGTCAGGTTTATATTTAATAAGGGGGCCAGGCGATCGAAATTTTCCCTTTTTCTACCATGTTGCAACAGTAAAGGTAACGACAAACTGCGCACGAGTGTATATTTTGATCCAATCCCCAGTAATGGGGAAAAACGCAAGGTTTCAATGTTACACGGTCCACCCGTATCCAGTGAAATGGGGAGCATTGAGCAAGTTCGTAGAAGTAAATATTGAGGAGGTGTTGCTGATTTCGGCAGTTAACAGCCAGTACGCCGAGATTACAAGAGAGGAATTACGTGGCTGCCATAGAGGGAAGGTAACAGTATGTCCAGCCAGAGTGATAAGCACCGATCTGGACACGTGCTCGGTGCAGTTATTTTTAACCAGGAGGGAAGAAATAGACTGTCCAAGGGACATCATGGAGCCAAAATTCAGCTCGCAAATGGTCTGGATGCATTGGATCTTCTCCACCTGTGAAAAATTAATAGTAGTAGCAAGTTGTTATGAGCAGGGACTATTTACCAAAGCGAAACGTGTAGAGCTCGATGGGAGCGGAATTTTAATCAATGGAACTAAGTGCAACATAGTAGGACTAACCTTCCATTTTCCAGCGTCAATTTCAGGAGTCGCTCAATTGAATGTTACACAGCCACAGCTGTACTGGCCAGAAGCAACTTTACAGTTTTGCCAAGGCAGAATCTGACCTTGTTAAATAGAACCCTGGAGTCAGGTTCGCTGAGATCCGTAAACCAGTTCATTTCAGAGCAAGTGGGGCGCATATCAGCCGAACAGCTTGTGCAGTATGTCGCTCAGTATAGTGAAAGGCAATGACAAGTAACAATTATTTTGAGCACCTGTGTGCCAAGCGCCATTGCATCCTTAACTTTGTTGTGTAGTTTTCATCCAGATCATGCATAGACACAATTCCAAGAGGGAACCGACGGTACTCCAAATCCCAGTGGATTGGATACCAAGGGCATAAGACGGGTAGGTAAATGGGTTGATCGAGCATTAAGTGAAGTGGTCATGCAGTAAGGAATTTTTACGTTTTGTCTCTTGTCATGTTTTTTAAATGGACTGGACCACATCTAAGTTTTCTAATAGTAGTAGTATATATGACCTAAGTATGTGCTGACCCAAACGAGTTTAAGAATAGTTAGAGGTCGACCCAGGGACCGGGTCTTTCCGAAGGGGGGAATAATATAGCGGCACCACCATTTAAAGTGAGAAACTTTAGCTTCAGTGCAATATTTCTTAGCGCACAAGTTACACCCAGGCTCGGGCCTGTTTACAGTAAGCTATGCTACCAGGGGTTACGAAGTAAAATGGAGGCCAAAGGGCCATAGACATGCTGAAAAGAGTAAATTCAGCAGTTTGCATGGCGCAAGTTACAGGCAGAAGAGGCCCACTGGCCCAACCCTGGTGTTATGAGTACTTGACACAGAGCCGTGCGTTAGCAAAACAGAGGCACACAGCATCGTATAAATAGGCGCCGGTTCACTAACAAGGCATTCAAGTGTGACAGCTCTCCTGGGCGGCGGGGCATGTCACAACACCCGCTACATGCAGCAGGAAGTGGGGCACCAGCATTCCAGTCCACGGCAGGTCGCTGGTTCGACACTTGTACCCTGAAGGTAGAGCGTACTGTGGTAATCTTGGTATATGTGGTGTCACCGCCAGACACCACACTTGCTAGGTGGTAGCCTTTAAATCGGCCGCGGTCCGCTAGTATACGTCGGACCCGCGTGTTGCCACTATCAGTGATTGCAGACCGAGCGCCGCCACAAGGCAGGTCTAGAGAGACTTCCTAGCACTCGCCCCAGTTGTACAGCCGACTTTGCTAGAGATGGTTCACTGACAAATTACGCTCTCATTTGCCGAGACGATAGCATGGCCTTCAGCTACGTCATTTGCTACGACCTAGCAAGGCACCATTATCATTTGCTATTTATCTTGTGATGCATGTACCGTCAGACCGATGTTCACCAATTGTGAATTAAAGTTAAGTATTCCAGTAGTGACTTACGTTCTTTACTACTATAAATTCCCTTAACTGTTCCAGACCTCACGCCAGCCTGCGTGAGCTTAACGCGTGCCTTTCGGCTACCAATCATAGTGGCTTGGCTGTCTTGCCAAGTCACAACAGTATATCTATGGCAGGATACAGGCGGTGCAGGTAACCCCTGCTCTGAGCACAGCACTACATGTAATTTTGTCAGAAAGTGTGACGCCATTGCTATTTTTTACAAGCCACGTATTTCATAACTTATAAGGTTTAGGAACGTGAAACCAAGTGTGTTACCATTAATTGTGCCTCTAGTTGTCATTTTGCAGCAATAAATATTATGCGCAGGACATCCATCAAGGAAATGACTAGCAGTGGTACAGGGTGCCCTCTGTGGCGCAACGTACGGTGGGCTTGCGGAGTATCTGTGTAGATGTAGATGTAGATGTAGATGTAGATGTAGAAGCTGAGCACAAGAGAGTGAGGACACATTTTACCAACGATGCGGGATGGAAAATCGACTGATATAGATGATTTTGACAGATACAAACATCTCTGAAAGAGCGAGGCTGGTCGACTCTTCGCGTGCTTCTGTCGTGAGAATCTACGGAATGTGGTGAAGGATGGTGAAACGACGAGTAGGCGATAAGGTCTTGGAAATGAAGGTCTCATCCCAAAACGTGGCCAGGGGCTTCCACGTTTAATACAGCAGAATAGGCGGAGGTATGTGGCGGATCTGACGACAGGTGCCGTCGTAAGTGTTTCAGAGCACGCCGGTCGGTGCTCATAACTGAACGTGGGTTCCAGCAGTAGATGACCCCTACATTTTCCCGTGTTGGCACAATGACATTAAAAACTCACCACGGTTTGAAAATTTAAAGGCTGCGTGTTATGAAAAATTCTGAACATTGATCGTCCCGAAATTTACTCCAAAATTATTGAACACTGATCACCTGGAAACGCAGGATTTGCCAGAACTTCTCTGAGGAAACGAGCGACTCGAGTCTTGGCGTGCAGGTGCGTATACTATGAAACAAGGCCACGCAGGAAACAGCCTGTTCCAACATCGCCAATGACTATCGTAATGGGAAAGAGGTCATCCAGGTTGAAACACGGATTAATGAACACTGTCGCCTCCCCGGAAGAATCGCTTTTATCAAATATATAGCTTTTTCATAATTTAAAACTCTTTTTGATGCCCTTACCGCTAATTTTTTTGCCTTTTAAAATAAACCACGATAGCTGGTCCATGTTATTTTCTACAACCATCTTCAGATCGTCCAAACCGTAAAAAAACCTTGAATATGCAGTAAAAACTTTCATCATTAACTGTATTCATGCAATTACATGCATTCGTATTGTGGCCCAACAAGACAGGTTGTAGACAATAGTCTCGCAAGATGGCAGTAATAAAGAAGAATGCAACTGACCATTCGCCTTCTTATCGTCGCATTGGAAGACTCGTTCACGATGAAGTTTGTAACTACATAATGTAGTTGGACCAATATACAAATGCATACAACTGCATTACTAAAGCTAATGATAATAGCTTTTAACCCACATTCAACGCTTTTTTACGGTTTGGACCAAGAAAACAACGGAAGCTGGTAGGCGTGTTTCATTTGAGAAGGAAAAAATTTTGGTCAAGGCATTAAATGTTTTTTAAACTATAAACATTATTTCATAAGTTTAATTAAAATTGCCATCTCGTCCCTGAGTTTGTCAGACGTCACTATGAATCACTTTTCTTGTTATACCAAATCCTCAATCGCATCCGGGTATACTACCAATCAGGTGAACTGTTCCTAGAAACACGCTCTGTACCACGACGCCGGCTTTATGCTTTGGGAGAGATTTTCCTAACCATCCAGAGTTCCTGTGGTACTAATCAAAGGAACCATGCCAGCTGAGGACTACGTGAAAGTGATTGCGCACCACATGCGTCCCTTCATGCTTGATGTCTTCCCCGACGGCCCTGGCGTCTTCCAGCAGGATAACTGTGTTACATGGCCAGAACCGAGCTGCAGTGGTTTCAAGGACATAATGAACTCAGGCTGATGTCTTGGCCGCCAAAACCGCCTGATCTGAACCTAGGTGGGACGGGTCTGGGCACGGACGGATACACATACCGTCAGTCCATAATGAGTGGAAATGGTGTGTCTTATACACTGTCACCTGGTGCCATACACATCCACGAAACTATGAAGGACGTGTAGAATTCACGCTACGCCAGACTGCTGCTGGACTGAGTTCAAAAAGGTGTATTATTTTCAATCAAATGTACATGGCCTCGCACACAATGGAAGTCTGTTGTGAAGAGTGATATTTGGTATATTAAATTGGTCACTCGTACATACCACATTTTCAAATCTCTCATTCGGTTAGTACCAGATGCGTAACAATATTTACTGCGTTCCATCACAGTTTTTAATACAAATGCATACCTCACTTTCCAGTAGCAATAGTTAAAATGCATTTGCTCTTGTGCTGTTCTCTTTGTTTTCAAAATATGTAGCTTTACTGTACATAAGTAATATCTTACTATCTTATTATATGTACTAGTGGAGAATATTTAGATGTGATGCTATACAGAGAACAAGTATTACGAACAGAACATCCTTCCCCTCCTCCCCTCCCCCATTTGGCTAACCTTGCAGCTTAACACTATTTATGTTTCTTCGTTGGCCTGTTTCTTCGTTGGTCCGCTTTCACAAGCGGTTAGTAGTCATTGCCTACACTATTTATTTGTTATTTTCAAAAAAATGGTTCAAATGGCTCTGAGCACTATGGGACTCAACTGCTGTGGTCATCAGTCCCCCCAGAACTTAGAACTACTTAAACATAACTAACCTAAGGACATCACACACACCCGTGCCCGAGGCAGGATTCGAACCTGCGACCGTAGCAGCAGCGCGGCTCCGGACTGGAGCGCCTAGAACCAGACGGCCACCGCGGCCGACTGTTGTTTTCTTCTGGTCCATTATCTAGGTGGTAAAACAGAACATACGTTGTACATAAAATTATTTATGTAACGCAAGGTACATTTACGTAAAATATAAAATGTATTAGCACAATACCTCATCTAACAGATACCTCGTCTAACAGATTCATTAGTTGCAACAGGAAACTTGTTGGTGTCATCGTAGTATATGTGTCTTACCTTGTGTATTCCTTGAATCTCAACGACTTATAGTTGATTTATAGCTTAGTTTTCAGCATTAATAACTTCACATTACTCAGGATGGTTATAACATTAATTTGGTTCATTAACGTTACTATTTTTTCATTATCTGACATTTTATGTAGTTAATTTAGTTCATGGACACTTTTAATATGTTGACATATGTTTAACATAATGCACGCAGCACCAAAAGACAAGCTGCACTGCTTTCGAAGGAAAATCAACGTATGTATCAAGAATTGTCTCATTCCACATGTGCCCACATAAACCTCCCCCCCCCCAAAAAAAAAAAAAAAATCACCGATCACCGTGCAGTGTGTGTTTCAGCCAGCTTCGTACCACCGCTTGTCAGACACTTAACTCCTGTGAGGAAACGTATACGTTTATACATGCCTTAATCTGTCGGACCTTCTTCGTACTGTCGTCGTCTGAGTTGACTGTAGCGCAGTTGTTTCTCCGTCTTCCCCCCGCACGTTTTCACAGCAGCGTTTCGTGAAAATGAGATCGCCTTCCTTTCAAACGCTTGTCTCTGACTCTACCATCCTGACGCAGCTAACCAGGTACAGTACTGGAAGCACGTCTCAGACCGTCCTCGATCCACATTCATGACGAACCTGTCCAGGTTTCCAAACACTCATACAGTACCGACGAATAGGTTTACAAAAATCATTATATGAACGTTTCGTTCTGTTTACATAATTATCCTGTATTTCCCCATAAATCTGGCTACGCCTACTAGGATGCCGATAACTTAATCTGCTGCGTTGCATCCACATCACGTGCTTCCAAACTTTAAGCTTAGATATGTAATCAAGTTGTCTGAATCCATTACCATTCTGTGCTCCAACGATACTAAAAATATTTTTTCTCGTATCCCCACAAACGGTCGTCATATTGGTATCAAGTGGCTATTTTTTGCCTTAGTTGTGAATTTGGCTACATGTAATCAGCAGTGAGATTGGAGAACACTGTATATGCTACCTTCGGCATTTTATCCGTCTCACATACAGCTACGAATTATTTAGTGCTGGTGGTGTTACATGTCGAGGTGTTTGGTTCTGTAATCTTATTTACCTTGTATGTGATGTGTTAAAGCACTTATTTTGTTCACTTTCACCGTATTAACTGTTACACTCATATTGTATCGTGATAACGCAGTGTTTCTTACTGCCGATGATGTATTTTGTGCCTACTGAAAAATAAATACAGGACTGAAACATTTATGTGGAAAAGAAAAACAACTGCGTCTTGGATAAGAAGGAAGTTATCAGTTGTTTTACTTTGCAACTATGGAAAGCAAGAAGAGCTTCATTATCCAAAGAAGAACGACGATACTTTTCTAAATACTACAGAATCATAATAAAACAACCTCTGCGCTTCTATTTGTCAGGCACATACAGTGAAAGATGGGACTTGCAAGTAAAAATCGTCGAAGTAAGGAAATGAATAAGGCATTTTATAACGTCGATCTTTAAACATAATTGCGTACCCAAATCATGTATATCCCTTAGTTTACATCATCTTAAATGTTCGGCACCACAATTTGCTCTATTATTAGTGTGCAGTTGTAATTTAGAGTAACAGAATGAAGGAAACATTTCATCCCATTCTTTCAGCACTGCGTTTTGTAATGTTAGTTATACTCTCGACCCAGTCTGGACGGCAAGCGAGGGAGCTGACACTTACTTTGCGTAAGGAACTTTTCAGTACTATGTAAGAACATTGCGAAACCCTCAAAGAACTTAATCAAAATACGGAGACCACCACTCCTCGTAACAACTGCTCACGACTGGAGCATTTCTGCTGCACTACTTCAGTTCAAAATTAAGCAAGTGGAAGTTTCTTCTCTGCATTAAGGGAATTGTTTGAAAGTTAAAAGAAACCTTTAACATTCTGCATTCTCGGTACTTAAACCAGTCGAATATTCGATGTGGGTCGTTCAGTTATTCACTTTTTTGATGCCGTTGTTGAAACACTGAGGCAAATTTTCTACATGTGAATTAATATCCAACATTATAATTTGTGTATTCCAGTTAAATGTTACAGCGTAGTTTACAGTAAGACACCGCAAAGTAACATATTTTATGTGTGTAATTAAATGTACCGCGAAAGTTCTGAACAATATCTGACATAATATCCATTGGTAACGTTCATAACTTTACATTGGAAGTTAACCAGCAAATTGGTGAATTGTGCCGTTCCTTCAAACGGCAGCCAACGATTCCTCTCCAGCACCAACTTCTTCATCTAGAGTAACACACACAGCGTCCTCAATTATTTTTGAGAAAATGCCACTACGGATTTTTCCCTCTGCAGTTCCGTCTAAAAACTTAACAACTGTCACCCTGTCTCTTGTGGTTGTGAGCCACAAATGTCTCGAGATCAAGTCGTTTGAAATTTCCGTTAGAAACCAGCTATTTAACAGTGTGACTAAAACTTTTATGTTTAGCTGCTATTATCATAAGAACAGATCCAGATTTAGGAACACTGCAATAGTAACTTCACGTGCTTCATTCGGCGATGTGCTGAGGGATAACACTTGCGCGTCGAGGCTGGGCCGACGCTACACCCGTTTTTGCAAGCAGCAAATGGTGTTAAAAAGATAATATCAAATGTTATCTTCATTCTGTTAGCCGAAATTACCGTTGTGATTCTAGTAATTCAGGGACATCAAAGTTAAAATGTTTACACGACGTAGTTACGTATTTTTTGTGTTGATAAGATAATTTGTGTCGTTCGTATTATCTATACAAATTAACTAGCCAACAGTTGTCTACATCAGCTATTCCTGGAGAACAGAAGAACCAAAAAAATGGAGTTCTGTCGCTGCGAAATATATTGCTCGGTTACTATCTGAACATGAACTGCAAATAAAATTCTTTTCTGGTGATTTACCACGATTGATGGTTGGTTTGTGCAATATTCTCTAGGCTGACATTAATCAGCTGTTTATCGAAGAAAACGGTCGTCGGAATTTGCGATCCTCGACGCATCGAGTTCTCAATAACAGAGATGTACGCATCGGCATACCCATGCTGGTCGGTTCCCGCTCTCGTGCCTCCTCTGAAAATAAAATTTCTTTGTTGTATACTTCCGACACTGAACAAAAGTACGACATTAACGCACTGTCTATATTTTAATGCCCTGGGACAGACTACCTACTTCCAGTGGAGCTTTTAGGGTCTGATTATCAATGTGCTCTCTCTAGCTTCGGACTTATACTGGTTATTTCCTTTTATTTCACTCCAAGTTTTATAAATGTACCATTTGGTTTGTTTCATCATTTGCTCAATTTGGCAACGTTAACTGTCCAAAAGAACCTTAATGAAAATAGGACATGCAGATTTGATTATTCTTAACCGTTAAAAAGCCGCACCGAGTTTTACACAGATCAGAGAAATTCTTCCACTTTTATTAATAAGGCGATTACAAAAAAAAAAAGGAAAACTGTGCTTGATATTCTAATCTTATATACTAATAGCTGAATCTCACGGGAGTGTTTCTATTTTCGTTACTACTATCGTGATCTGCCAAGTACCGACGGAGAATTCAGTTAATGTTGTATTAACTTTTGATTTCTCCATCTGGTATAAAATTTGGTATTCTGCGCATATATTTCAGTACTACAACTATTTAACTTTCTTTTACACTGCTGGTCATTAAAATTGCTACACCAAGAAGAAATGCAGATGATAAACGGGTATTCATCGGACAAATATATTATACTAGAAGTGACATGTGGTTAGTTTTTCACGCAATTTAAGTGCATAGATCCTGAGAAATCAGTACCCAGAAGAACCACCTCTAGTCGTAATAACGGTCTTGGTACGCCTGGGCATTGAGTCAAACAGAGCTTGGATGGCGTGTAACGTCCACTGTTCAAAGTGCCATCAATGTGAACAAGAGGTGACGGAGACGTGTAGCCAATGGCACCCCATACCATCACGCCGGGTAATATGCCAGTATGGCGATGAGGAATACACGCTTCCAATGTGCGTTCACTGTGATGTCGCCAAACGCGGATGCAACCATCATGATGCTGTAAACAGAACCTGGATTCATCCGAAAAAATGACGTTTTGCCTTTCGTGCACCCAGGTACGTCGTTGAGTACACCATCGCAGGCGCTCCTGTCTGTGATGCAGCGTCAACGGTAACCACAGCCATGGTCTCCAAGTTGATAGTCCATGCTGCTGCAAACGACGTCGAACTGTTCGTGCAGACGGTTGTTGTCTTGCAAACGTTCCCATCTGTTAACTCTGGGATCGAGACGTGGCTGCACGATCCGTTACAGCCATGCGGATAAGATGCCTGCCATCTCGACTGTTAGTGATACGAGGCCGTTGGGATCCAGCACGGCGTTCCGTATTACTCTCCTGAACCCACAGACTCCATATTCTGCTAACAGTCACTGCACCTCTACCAACGGGAGCAGCAGTGTCGCGACACGATGAACCGCAATCGTGATAGGCTACAATCCGACCTTTATCAAAGTCGGAAACGTGATGTTACGCATTTCTCCTCCTTACACGAGGCATCACATCAACGGTTCACCAGGCAACGCCGGTCAACTGCTGTTTGTGTACGAGAAATCGGTTGGAAACGTTCCTCATGTCAGCACGTTGTAGGTGTTGCCACGAGTGCGAACCTAGAGTGAATGCTCTGAAAAGCTAATCATTTGCATATCACAGCATCTTCTTCCTGTCGGTTAAATTTCGATTCTGTAGCACGTCATCTTCGTGGTGTAGCAATTTTAATGCTCAGTAGTGTATTACGCTGACAACCTTGGTTAGCACTTGGATGGGTCATCGTCGGGGTCTGCCAAATGCTGTGGCCAAGCGGGGTGTCCTTAGCTCTTGTGAGGCCAATTGAGGAACTACTTGATTTGAAGTAGTGGCACTGGCCACGAAAACTGACAACGGCCGGGAGAGCTGTGTGCTACCAACGTGCCCCTCCGGTGACGCCTAAGGGCTGAGAATGATACGGCGGCCGGTCGGTGCCGTTGGGCCATCAAGGCCTGTGCGGACGGTGATTGTTTGCTTTGTATTTTTATGCATCTGTTACTTATAGTTTCATAGGGCAAAAGTTGTGCTGAATATTGTTCACATTACTATTTTTGCCTGTGGAATTATTACACACACATGTATTTTTTATGTATTAGATTTTTCAGATCTATATGATCTTCTTGGAAATTCGTACTAAGGTAACACTGCAATGGATAATGAAGCTGACGAGTGAAAAGAACTGTGGGACAATTTTATAGTAATTTTCTCACTACGGTACATCTCTTTCTTTACTTATACAAGCCTTCTGAAAGCCAATAGAAGCGACGTGGACCTGCAAATAAATTTCCTTTCTGTTATCTACCTCTACTTGAAAAACAAATATTTCTGAGAGCCGTTTTCAATCCTAATGCGTCTGTCCTCTTTGCTATTCATTTTTATTTGCTTTTCGTACATAACACTTAGTTTCCGTGATTTTGTAACAATGGTATCTACACTCCTGGAAATGGAGTCATCGAACCCATCGTTCTACCATTCCTAGACCGGCAAGGGAACTTGCTGTTCCAACAGGACAATGCACGTCCGCATGTATCCCGTGCCACCCAACGTGCTCTAGAAGGTGTAAGTCAACTACCCTGGCCAGCAAGATCTCCGGATCTGTCCCCCATTGAGCATGTTTGGGAGTGGATGAAGCGTCGTCTCACGCGGTCTGCACGTCCAGCACGAACGCTGGTCCAACTGAGGCGCCAGGTGGAAATGGCATGGCAAGCCGTTCCACAGGACTACATCCAGCATCTCTACGATCGTCTCCATGGGAGAATAGCAGCCTGCATTGCTGCGAAAGGTGGATATACACTGTACTAGTGCCGACATTGTGCATGCTCTGTTGCCTGTGTCTATGTGCCTGTGGTTCTGTCAGTGTGATCATGTGATGTATCTGACCCCAGGAATGTGTCAATAAAGTTTCCCCTTCCTGGGACAATGAATTCACGGTGTTCTTATTTCAATTTCCAGGAGTGTTTTTTATTTTAACACATCATCCCGTTAATAAGGTGCATTAACTTAAGATGCAGCTCTGTTGGTCCAAGTTTAATTGATTAGACGTAAATTTTCTCCACCTCCACTAGCTTTCCGTCTTTCGAAGCGTCAAACCTTTCATTCCTTTTTTTCCACAAAACTTCAAGGTCTCTTCCGCCCAGTGCTCCAGAGACTTTCCGTGTTTATTGAAACAGACGGGTGGATTTTAAACTCTTTCTCAGTGATCAGTGTTTCCGGCAAGTTTGCCAGCACCTCCTCCCTGAGCAAATTTTTCGCCGTGCGCCGGCGAGCAGCTGCGGATCGGCCGCTCATTAAATCTTCACGACGGCTGCACCCGCCTCCACAGCTTTAAAGGCGAACCTCTGCCTGGTGTCCCGGACAGGACGCGCTCATACTTCCAGTTATCTGTACGCTACAGCTCCTAGGGTACACTTTTGTTCATGTATAACCGTTGTAGAATAAAGGCGGCGGGCGTTTCCCTATATTGTCTGACTTAATTGGCTCCTCAGACTGGTGACTTCACTCGGGGGATGTTGGTGGGGGGTGGGGGGTGGGTGGCGGGGGGGGGGGGGATAGAATTCTCTTCCACTCAATATAATCGATTTCAGGAAATCTTACCACGTCTAAAGTATTTCAGGCAAAAATGAGATGTATCTACTGTGGTAGTCTACAGATCGTGTAACTATTCACAGACCACAACGTACAGAAATTAATACTCCTGTAATGTCACTGCATCTACCAACGTCGACCATAGTCAACCACTAGTCCACCGCACAACCACCAAGCGATGTGACGGAGTAGTTAGCACACTGGGCTCGCATTCCGGTAGGCGACATTCCAAATTCGCGTCTGGCCATCCAAATCTAGGTCTTCCTTGATTTCCCTAGATCCCTCCAGAATAATGCTTGGATGGTTCCTTCGAAATGAAACGCTGATCTCTTGCCCAATCCTTGGAGCAATCCGATCTTCTGCTCCGTGTGTAATGGAAAAATTGGAAATTTGTGGTAAGGTCTTATGGGAACCAAATGCTGAGGTCATCGGTCCCTAAGCTTAAGCATTTCTTAAACTAACTTAGGCTAACAACACACACACACCCATGCCCGAGAGAGGGCTCGAACCTCCGACGTGGGGAGCCGCGCGGACCGCGACAAGGCGCCCAAGATCGTGCGGCTACCCCGCGCGGCCGTGTGTAATGGCCTTGACGCCGACGGGACGCTAAATGCTCCATTCCCTTTGCTTCGCACAACCAGCAGACTGAAGCCTATAGTATGGAAAGGCTTAAACTTTTACTAGGAATTGTCTGTCATGAACGACGTTCTGTTGTAATTCTCACACACCACTTTGACCACCAGTCAAAGTTGGACACCGCTGTGAAATACGAATACGCTTCGGATCATGATACACCCACTATAAAATTGAGGTTTTTAGTCATCCTCCGTTGAGAAGGCAGATTCCACGCTCTGAGGAAATAATGTATTTCCAAAAAATCTCATACGACTAAAGGATAACTGTTCACCAAAGACAGGATGGTAACAACCGGCGGGGAATTATTCAGTTCTAACCTGTTCGAATGTTAGGTATTTTGAAACGGAAGAAGCTTCTCTGCAGTATGTAGAGACGTGGTGAAGTGTATCTCAATATCAATACACTATGTACGAACGTCCTGCATTAATCTCCACAGTTTCCTGCACTCTCAACAATATCGTCATGGTTGGAGACAACACCTCACGAGGATACCAGGTCACAGAACATCTTGAACTACGAACCGGATTGGAAAAGAGATATCGAAAGAGCTCGAGAAAGATTGGAATGATTTTGTTTGTCTGCGAGTTGGAACACGCAGCAGCCTAATCCATGAAAGGAAGAGGAAGGTGGTGGTGGTGGTGATAATGATAATTTGAAAAATAAGAACGATAATGGCAGTACTAATTAGAAGTCAAAATAGCAACCTATATGACCCGAATGAAGTATTACGTATATTGAAATAATGCTTATTTTGATTGATTAATGGTATTTAAGTAGCTCCCTAAGTAATTTTATCTGCAAAATGAAGGGCTGCCACTTGAAATCTGGTAGAACAAACGTTACTGGAGTTGGAAGACAAGTTAAATAACGTCAAATGTGATATGTTAGGCTACAGTCTATCTATAAATGGAACCTAAAATGAAAGTCACTGTGTCTTCCAAAAAACTGAAGAAAATTGTGGGTTGTGGCTGCACTAAATCACTGTCGAAATTCCGTGAGAACAAACTAGTACGATCAACAGGAAAACTGTAAGGCTATAAAGTTAAAACCATTACTAGAATTAATTTAAGCATATTGAGCCAATATACGATAAAATAAGCTAAATTAACAGAATTATTCAGAAGTTAGTTCAAGAGGATGTCAGAAATAATTAGAATTTGATAATGAAATAGTTTGGAACAATGTCAGTCAGAATAAAGTAAAACGGATATGGATAATCACTTTTCATCAGTTAATATGTTAAATGGTACAAACAATAGACAGAAAGTGGAACAGTCAATACAAGAACTCTATAAAATTTTGTAGAATTCAAAAGGCGAAACATAAATATTGGTAGTGACAATACCTGACATCGTGATCGTTGGAGCCCACGCTATGCTAAGTAGCAGGCTTGCAGCTCTATTAAGGGCATTGTCAGTGATTTTTATTTCAATGGCTTGTTTATTTCGGAAACCATTAGCGTGAGCCATAACAGAGAGTCCGACAAATTTGGGCCAGTGATCATTTTCAAGATCAGATCAAGATCATTTTTCGGGATAACATAGCCGATTAAACCTTCTGCTATCCTTCGTGCATTGTTTAAAGTGTGCACTGTTTGTCTGGTGTAAGAGTGGCCTCATTTGAAAGGTACTATATAGGCCCCTGCTGTTCTGAGACCTCTTACATTTTTAATTGGTCTACACACCACGGGAATATGTAAATGACAGTTTTATTTTGAGCTGAATGGTGGGAACCAGTTGAGACCTAAGCTCAAGCGTAAAAATTCTGGAATTTTTACTTTCCTCGTCCCTGTATTTTGTTGAGTGACTACAACCATTTTGAGACGAGACAGGGATTTGAGTAATAAGAGGTGAGATATTTTCTTTGAAAAGTGTTAATGTTCTTCAGAATTTATATGGATTTTATGGTAAATAGTTATTATTGAATGTCTTCAGACAAACAGCAACAATGATGTGTATTAAATGTGTTTTAATTCAATTTTCATTACAGACAAAGTGTACTGATGACATGGTTTTGCTAATTTAAGTTTAAGAGAAGAATCTGTGCTATTCTGGCAGAGTTTTAACATTTTGTAATGTTCTCGTTTTAATTGATTAACAGCTTCAAGTCCTTCTACAAGCAAGGGACGTTTCTAAGTGAGAAATGAAGTAGAACAAATGCTTTGTAGTTCGTGTTGCAATTAGATGGAGGTAATCATAGTATTTTAATAGTGTCGAAGTAGTTGTGACTTAGATAGATTTCTTGTGGCACTAATGACATTTGTGGTGGGTTTCAGGATATGGGTCCATGAATCAATCGTTTATGACGTAGATGTTATTTATTGTTTTGCGTGACATAATACCTTAGTACCAATTATGACTCTTTATTAATGTTATTTTGATTTCATTTGAGTACCATCTCGTAATATTCTTTACTTAGGTTAACAGTGAAATCAATGAAAAGAATTTATCAAGCTATAAAGTGATAGTGTAACCATTTTGGTAATTTAAGAAGTTCTTTTTGAGAGATGATATGTGTAAATGATAAATATGTATGTTGATGTATCATATGAGGTCATTAGATTAAATCTTCTGTGTATTTTTATCGATCGAGCTTTGGGTTGGATGGCAGGACATAGTCAGAGAGACTACTACAAGGTGTACAGGATGACAGATCAGCTGTTGTATGAGTTCGCAGGTGATTCGCCTTACTGAAGAGCATAGAGGACAATGATTGTGCCAAGGAGAACTGAACTCATCATGTAATACGCATTTGGCTTCTACTTTCTTCTTGTAAAAACTATTTATCGTCCATGTTTCACTCCCATACATGGCTACACTCAATACAAACACTTTCAGAAACGACTTCCTAACACTTAAATCTATACTCGATGTTAACAAATTTCTCTTCTGCAGACACGCTTTCCTTGCCATTGCCAGTCTACATTTTATATCCTCTCTACTTCGACCATCATCAGTTATTTTGCTCCCCAAATAGCAAAACTCCTTTACTGCTTTAAGTGACTCATTTCCTAATCTAATTCCCTCAGAATCACCCGAGTAAATTCGACTACATTCCATTATCCTCGTTTTGCTTTTGTTGATGTTCGTCGTATATCCTCCTTTCAAGACACTGTCCATTCCGTTAAACTGCTCTTCCAAGTCCTTTGCTGTCTCTGACAGAACTACAATGTCGTCTGCGAACCTCACAGTTTTCGTTTCTTCTCCATGGATTTTAATACCTACACCGAATTTTTCTTTTGTTTCCTTTACTGCTTGTTCAATATACAGATTGAATAAGATCAGGGAGAGGCTACAACCCTGTCTCACACCCTTCCCAACCACTGCTTCCCTTTCGTGTCCCTTGACTCTTATAACTACCATCCGCTTTCTGTACAAATTGTAAATAGCATTTCGCTCCCTGTATTTTACCCCTCCCACCTTTAGAATTTGAAAGAGAGTATTCCAGTCAACATTGTCAAAAGCTTTCTCTAAGTCTATAAATGCTAGAAACGTAGGTTTGCCTTTCCTTAATCTTTCTTCAAAGATATGTCGTAAGGTCAGTATTGCCTTACGTGTTCCAATATTTCCACGGAATTCAAACTGATCTTCGTCGAGTTCGGCTTCTACCAGTTTTTCCATTCGTCTGTAAAGAATTCGCGTCAGTATTTTGCAGCTGTGATTTGTTAAACTGATAGTTCGGTAATTTTCACATCTGTCAACACCTGCTTTCTTTGGGGTTGGAATTATTATATTCTTCTTGAGGTCTTGGGGTATTTCGCCTGTCTCACACATCTTGCTCACCAGTTGGTAGAGTTTTGTCAGGACTAGCTCTCTCAAGACCGTCAGTAGTTCTGATGGAATGTTGTCTACTCCCGGGGCCTTGTTTCGACTCAGGTCTTTCAGTGCTCTGTCAAACTCTTCACGCAGTATCATATCTCCTATTTCATCTTCACCTACATCCTTTTCCATTTCCATAATATTGTCCTGAAGTACATCGGTCTTGTATATGTTGTCTCCTTCCACCTTTCTGCTTTCCCTTCTTTGCTTGGAACTGGGTTTCCATCTGAGTTCTTGATATTCATACAAGTGGCTCTCTTTCCTCCAAAGGCCTCTCTAATTTTTCTGTAGGCAGTATCTATCTTGCCGCTAGTGAGATAAGCCTCTACATCCTTACATTTGTCCAATAGCCATATCTGCTTACCCGTTTTGCACTTCCTGTCGATCTCATTTTTGAGAAGTTTGTATTCCTTTTTGCCTGCTTCATTTACTGCATTTTTATATTTTCCCTTTTCATCAATTAAATTCAATAATTCTTCTGTTACCCAAGGATTTCTACTAGCCCTCGTCTTTTTACCTATTTGATCCTCTGCTGCCTTCACTACATCATCCCTCAGAGCTACCCATTCTTCTTCTACTGTATTTCTTTCCCCCATTCCTGTCAATTGTTCTCTTATGCTCGCCCTGAAACTCTGTACAACCTCTGGATCTTTCAGTTTATACAGTTCCCATCTCCTTAAATTCCCACCTTATTGCAGTTTCTTCAGTTTTAATCTACAGGTCATAACCAATAGATTGTGGTCACAGTCCACATCTGCCCCTGGAAATGTCTTACAGTTTAAAACCTGGTTCCTAAATCTCTGTCTTACCATTATACAATCTATCTGATACATTCTAGTATCTCCAGGATTCTTCCATGTATACAACCTTCTTTTATGAGTCTTGAGAAACCAAGTGTTAGCTACAATTAAGTTATGCTCTGTGCAAAATTCTACCAGACGGCTTCCTCTTTCATTTCTTACCCCCTATCCATATTCACCTACTATGTTTCCTTCTCTCCCTTCTCCTACTCTCAAATTCCAGTCACCCATGACTATTAAATTTTCGTCTCCCTTCACTACCTGAATAATTTCTTTTATCTCATCATACATTTCAACAATTTCTTCATCATCTGCAGAGCTAGTTGGCATATAAACTTGTACTACTGTAGTAGCCATGGGCTTCGTGTCTATCTTGGCCACAATAATGCGTTCACTATACTGTTTGTAGTAGCTTTCCCGCACTCCTATTTTTTTTGTTCATTATTAAACCTACTCCTGCACTACCCCTGTTTGAGTTTGTATTTATAACCCTGTATACACCAGACCAAAATTCTTGTTCTACTGCCACCGAACTTCACTAATTACCACTATATCTAACTTTAACCTATCCATTTCCCTTTTTAAATTTTCTAACCTACCTGCCCTATTAAGGGATTTGACATTCCACGCACCGATCCGTAGAACGCCAGTTTTCTTTCTCCTGATAACGACGTCCTCCTGAGTTATCCCCGCCCGGAGATCCGAATGGGGGACTACTTTACCTCAGGAATATTTTACCCAAGAGGACGCCATCATCATTTAACCATACAGTAAAGCTGCATGCCCTCGGGAAAAATTTCGGCTGTAATTTCCCCTTGCTTTCAGCTGTTCCCAGTACCAGCAGAGCACGGCCGTTTTAGTTCGTGTTACAAGGCCAGATCAGTCAATCATCCGGACTGTTGCCCCTGCAACTACTGAAAAGGCTGCTGCCCCTCTTCAGGAACCACACGTTTGTCTGGCCTCTCAACAGATACCCCTCCATTGTGGTTGCACCTACGGTACGGCCATTTGTATCGCTGAGGCACGCAAGCCTCCCCGCCAACGGCAAGGTCCATGGTTCATGGACTTTACTTACATAAAACACGGTAAAACCGAGAATATTTTTTATCATTTTGTATGATAGATTAAAAACAGACAATTAAACATCGGTGAGGAAGACAGTAACAGCAACAACGCCCAGAAGCCTCCAGGACATCGGTCTGCCCTCGTTCACTTAGGTGAGACAGGTGGTGAGCCCAACTACACTTGATCCGTCGGAACCCAACCAAGGGACAGCCACGGACCGACTTACAAACGACTTGCTTGCCATCAATCGGTACACGAGAACTCAAACACAAAATGTTATGGGCATAATTATCCACAATCAAATATTTATATGTATTAAGCTGTCAAAACTACACACTGTATTGGACAGCGACAACAGGTGAGGAAAGTACACTGCCTGAAATTATGTTAGTGGCAAGGGAAGGGAAGTGGAGCACTAACGGACACAAGGCATAAAATTCCACTGGTGCACTTGAATTCGAGTCAACCAATATAGTTAATTACACCGCATGGCGGCTAAACTTAAACAATACAAACACTCGGTGTTGTTCACAGGAATACCTCCCCATCAGCGAACCACCGAAACCAACCACACAACGTGACTGTATGTGGCTTGGGTACTTGAAACCACTACTCTGTTTTGACGTCCTGGATCGATGAACCACGAAGCTCATAGCGATCGACAACTCCACACACCCTCCGACACTGCGCAGGGACCGCCAACGGACCTGGCCGACTCCACCGCACAGACATAACTTCCCTGGTCCGCAGCAACCGACAGACCCCTCTCAGAATGCTGGCAAGATCTAAAATAGTCGTCAGTGGAAATAACGCCAACTATACACACAACGTGACAAACGGGACAAACACTTGCACGTAGACCTGAACGATGCCCAACAGCAACTAAGCACGCACGAAGACAAATCGGGAGTCGATGCACACACACACACACACACGCACACACACACACACAAACACAAACACAAACACACACAGCCGACTCATGAACGATCGGCGAGCCAAACCGCTTCATCCGGTAGGACGACCGACCGACGAACCACCAAGACCGTGGCCCAGCTCAGGTGATGCGTGACAGCAATGGTCGGATGAGCCATGTCGACGCAGACCTCACAGCTCCAACACGAATGCACTAGTGCCGCATTGCAACTCCCCGACTGGCAGGTCCGGACTGAGCTCCCGACGCGTTTCAACTGACTGGCAGCCCGAACTCCCGACCTGAACTCACTTACGACAGACAACGGAATAGCGGTCGAGCAAAGATACTACGAGAGGGGATATATCGACACGCGCTGCTAGCGCCGGTCACGGTCAGGTAAAGCAGCAACTCAGTGACTGTAGTAATTTAAATTAACGTATTGAGGTGGAAGTGTGTTAAAAACAGGGTGTAAAATACATGATGGCGGGAACACGAGCCAAGCACGGCTCAGAACAAATATATGGGAAAACTGCCAATAAAAAGGGACAGGTGGTAAAAAAGTAGATACTCTGTTCGAAAATCACGGGAGAAGACGGTAAATTTGGAGAGGGCCAGCAGACAAAAGACGATGCCAGCTTCATTACACCATGGTGATGAGTTTTTGGAATAATATTTTGTGCTGTGTTCCATGAAGCCTTTACAGGAGCATATAGAGGCTCAAATCATAATTTGTTGACAACTAAAAGTAGACTGATGGGTGAAAGGATCGCTAAGAGGAATTAACGTACAATGAAGATGATTAAAACAGTACTGACAAGCGTGCGCTGGAAGTTCCCTCAGGCTATAGAGGCTGCGACAGTGGTTACCACAATAGACAGTTCATTTGGGGAGGAATACATAACCGTAAAAAGGGCATAAACCTTGTTCATACAGATATAGATATATAAGAAGTAACTCCGCAGTAACTGCAGCGCTTGAATATGTTAACAAATTAGCCAAGAAACAAATACAAAAATTTACTAAAAAATAAAAGAAATATGACTGTATCAGTTACTTAAAAATGAAGTAGATAAAGTGATAAGGTTGCAGATAAAATCTGAAGAAGTCGGGACAGTTAGATCATTGAAAGGAGATATTCAAGGAAATATTGGGAACAGTAAATACTTGCGAGAACCAAAAAAGAATCATAAGTTTTCAAAAACAGGCTAGTACTCGGACTAACTATGCGTAAGCAAGGAGGACGTTTTTCTCCTCTATTGTTCAACGTGATGGGTTCAGCATTCCTCACCAAAACAAGTCCATTCCTATCACACACAGGGCTTTGTCTGCGGAAGACATACAGCAGTGTATAGACGTTAATCAGGGATACCGGGAGAGCCGGGAAAAAAGAGAATCGAAGCGTTTGAGATGTGGCGCTATAGAAGGATACTAAAATTGAATGGACTGGTAAGATGATAAGTCAGGAAATTCTCCGCAGAATGCCAAAGAAAGTAATATGTGAAAAACTGGCGACAATAAAGGACAGAATAATAGGATATAAAGCGTCAAGGACCATAACTGGTTCTAGAGATCACAACGGTCTGTAAGGTAAGTAAAAATTCCGTGTGGCTAGGGCCTCCCAAGGGGTAGACCGTTCGCCTAGTGCAAGTCTTTCGAATTGACGCCACTTCGGTGACTTGCGTGTCGATGGGAATGAAATGATGATGATAAGGACAGCACAACACACAGTGCCTGAGCGGAGAAAATCTCCGACGCAGCCGGGAACCGAACTCGGGCCGTTAGGTATGACATTCCGTCGCGCGGACCACTGAGCTACCAGGGGCGGACTTCTGTAAGGTACGACGGAGATTCGAATATATCGGGAATATGCACAACAGACTGTAGCACTGCCTAACTAATTATATAATTAGGGCAAGACAGGCAGTGTTCCTACCGTGACACGTTAGTGCGTCGGACATGCTAACAATGTAGGTTGTTCCTTGGTGACTGTTTCATGTGGAGGATTACCCCGAGAAACTCGTAATGAGAAGACCCGCCATTAAGAGGTCAGGTTACCTCGTGCCTTGTAAAGTTGTCTCGATGTCTCAGTTGGCCTTCTTTTCCGCCGTTCGTGACTCCAAACCAGAATGCAGTCGACTATGAATAATGGAATGCCAAGCAAGGATATTTCAACGCTACTTAACTGGAAGTGTCGAAATAAGATGCCACATCGCTTTTTCATAAAAAAATAAGAAAAAACTGTCTTTGAAGCCAGTCTGACGGTAATGTTTGATCAAAAGATCGCGGAGTCTGATATTCACTTATCGAGCATCATTTTAACTTCACAAAATTATTTTCACACATATTTAATAACCGTTTGAAGCCGCACACTCCCAAAGTCGCAAATAAACGTTCTCCAAGGCACATTTAAGTCACCAAATTAAACATACTTGTTCCACTAAAAAAACGTCATACCTTTCCGAAAACTAGTTGAAGACTGTCTAACTAGCTAACTTCGGTGTTTCAAGCCTACCTGTAGAGGGCAGTTTCTGATTTGCTGATTTAATCTGCCAATGATTGACACTGTTAGCAGGGCCTGGGTGGCCGAACGGTTCTAGGCGCTACAGTCCGGAACCGCGCGACCGCTACGGTCGCAGGTTCGAATCCTGTCTCGGGCATGGCTGGGCTAGGGGACTGATGACCTCAGATGTTAAGTCACATAGTGCTCAGAGCCATTTTTTTGACACTGTTAAATAAAATTCTAATTGAAATGTGAGCTTGATTTTGGAGTTACTGGCATCGTGCTTAAAAATAGTTCAAATGGCTCTGAGCACTATGGGACTTAACATCTGAGGTCATCAGTCCCCTAGAATCTAGAACTACTTAAACCTAACTAACCTAAGGACATCACACACATCCATGCCCGAGGCAGGATTCGAACCTGTGACCGTAGCAGTCACGCGGTTCCAGACTGAGGCGCCTAGAACCGCTCGGTCACTCCGTCCGGGCTACGTGGTTAGGGAGCTGTCATTGTGTCTATGATGACATTTAAACAGTTAATAGCTATAAACGAAGTCATGTGTGCGTTTGCCTCCAAGCCTCGCAGTGTGAGTCACAGTATTCTCTGTATGCTTCACTACGACACGGCTCCTGCTCGCGTCTTCGTTCTCGTTCTCCATAGCCACCTGTCGTTTTATGGGATGGGGATTGCTACTGATCCTCACTGCTTGTGTGGGTTCAGAAGCATAAGCTTTTCTGGAATGAAAGATGAAACCTAATAAAACACTGATCGATACGGGGCATAACTGCCACAATGTACTTGAGGATGTTCATCGTACGTGCTCCTCTAAGATGATGAGGTTCATGGTTTGCATCTAGCCAATCACGAAACTTAAGATCCAAAATAAACTTGGTTGCTTGTGATCATATAACAATATAAATACAGCTGTTTTGGGTTAATGAAATGAAACATTTCTTTTTAATATTTCATCTTTCAGTGCCTATTGTCGAATTAGAAATTAACAATTTGGTATGCTGAGCTTTCTGCTTAGCTTTATGTTCTATGTAGATTACGAACGTAGTCCCTATACATTGTTCCGAGATCTCACAAGAGTTATTTGCAAGAGTTCGTTCACAACTGTTATTTATTGCCTTCAGTTGTATGTAGCGTACAAGATATAATAATTTTCTATTCAGTGTTAGAGAAAATATTTGCACGTTTTTAACCTGAATGCTATGTACACTCCTGGAAATTGAAATAAGAACACCGTGAATTCATTGTCCCAGGAAGGGGAAACTTTATTGACACATTCCTGGGGTCAGATACATCACATGATCACACTGACAGAACCACAGGCACATAGACAAAGGCAACAGAGCATGCACAATGTCGGCACTAGTACAGTGTATATCCACCTTTCGCAGCAATGCAGGCTGCTATTCTCCCATGGAGACGATCGCAGAGATGCTGGATGTAGTCCTGTGGAACGGCTTGCCATGCCATTTCCACCTGGCGCCTCAGTTGGACCAGCGTTCGTGCTGGACGTGCAGACCGCGTGAGACGACGCTTCATCCAGTCCCAAACATGCTCAATGGGGGCAGATCCGGAGATCTTGCTGGCCAGGGTAGTTGACTTACACCTTCTAGAGCACGTTGGGTGGCACAGGATACATGAGGACGTGCATTGTCCTGTTGGAACAGCAAGTTCCCTTGCCGGTCTAGGAATGGTAGAACCATGGGTTCGATGACGGTTTGGATGTACCGTGCACTATTCAGTGTCCCCTCGACGATCACCAGTGGTGCACGGCCAGTGTAGGAGATCGCTCCCCACACCATGATGCCGGGTGTTGGCCCTGTGTGCCTCGGTCGTATGCAGTCCTGATTGTGGCGCTCACCTGCACGGCGCCAAACACGCATACGACCATCATTGGCACCAAGGCAGAAGCGACTCTCATCGCTGAAGACGACACGTCTCCATTCGTCCCTCCATTCACGCCTGTCGCGACACCACTGGAGGCGGGCTGCACGATGTTGAGGCGTGAGCGGAAGACGGCCTAACGGTGTGCGGGACCGTAGCCCAGCTTCATGGAGGCGGTTGCGAATGGTCCTCGCCGGTACCCCAGGAGCAACAGTGTCCCTAATTTGCTGGGAAGTGGCGGTGCGGTCCCCTACGGCACTGCGTAGGATCCTACGGTCTTGGCGTGCATCCGTGCGTCGCTGCGGTCCGGTCCCAGGTCGACGGGCACGTGCACCTTCCGCCGACCACTGGCGACAACATCGATGTACTGTGGAGACCTCACGCCCCACGTGTTGAGCAATTCGGCGGTACGTCCACCCGGCCTCCCGCATGCCCACTATACGCCCTCGCTCAAAGTCCGTCAACTGCACATACGGTTCACGTCCATGCTGTCGCGGCATGCTACCAGTGTTAAAGACTGCGATGGAGCTCCGTATGCCACGGCAAACTGGCTGACACTGACGGCGGCGGTGCACAAATGCTGCGCAGCTAGCGCCATTCGACGGCCAACACCGCGGTTCCTGGTGTGTCCGCTGTGCCGCGCGTGTGATCATTGCTTGTACAGCCCTCTCGCAGTGTCCGGATCAAGTATGGTGGGTCTGACACACCGGTGTCAATATGTTCTTTTTTCCATTTCCAGGAGTGTATAATGGTATGTTCAATCAAGAATATAGATATTGCCGTCTATTTCTCATTCTATAGTCCATAATGATTCAGATGCAGACAGCATGTTTCTTTGCTTGAAACCTCTCACTTGTTGTCAGTAGTTAACAGTCGGTAAAGTACGGTCTATGGAAGGTTTATTTTTAAATGTGCTACCATTTCACTACTACAAAACGATAACATACTATTTTCTTCACAAATTGCGCATTAAAATGATCAAATCAGACAATTTATGAAGCTAGAATCAATTTTTGAAGTTAGCTAATACAGTGTACTTTCAAACTCGGATCTACTTCATGGTATTTACTAGATGAAAATATGCTGAAACTTCCTGGCAGATTAAAACTGTGTGCCAGACCGAGACTCGAATTTGGGACTTCTGGATTTCACGGGCATGAGCTTTACCAAGCACGACTGACGACCCCTCTTCACAGATTTACGTGATCCAGTACCTCGTCTCCTACCTCGCTAAAATGGTTCAAATGGCTCTGAGCACTATGGGACTTAACTTCTGAGGTCATCAGTCCCCTAGAACTTAGAACTATTTAAACATAACTAACCTAAGGACATCACACACATCCATGCCCGAGGCAGGATTCAATCCTGCGACCATAGCAGCAGCGCGGTTCCGTACTGTAGCGTCTAGAACCACTCGGCCACCCCGGCCGGCTTACCTTGCTAACTTCACAGAAGTTGTCCTGCGAACCTTGCAAGACTAGCACTTCTGGAAACATCCCCTAGGCTGTGGTTAATCCATGTCTACACAACTTCCTTTCTTCCAGGAGTGCTTCTCATGCAAGGTTCGCAGGAGAACTCCTTTGAAGATAGGAAGCTAGGAGATCAGGTTCTAGCGCAAGTAAAGCTGTGAGGAGGGGTCGTGAGTCGTGCTTCGGTAGCTCTGTCGCCAGAGCATTTTCCTGTAAAAGGCAAAAGTCTAGATTTCGAATCTGTTTTAACCTGCCCGAATGTTTCATATCAGCGCATACTCCTCTACAGAGTGAAAATTTCATTCTCAAAATATGTAGTCCGACACTAACAACCTGTAACTGCAATTCATATACCGCAGCCAGCCGGTGTGGCCGAGCGGTTCTAGCCGGTTCAGTCTGGAACCGCACGACCGCTACGGTCGCTGGTTCGAATCCTGCCTCGGGCATGGATGTTTGTGATGTCCTTAGGTTAGTTAGGGTTAAGTAGTTCTAAGTTCTAGTGGACTGATGACCTCAGATGTTAAGTCCCATAGTGCTCAGAGCCATTTGAACCATATACCACAGTTGTACTTCCCGGAAATTTATCAACGAGAGAAATCCTCTCGTACTGCGCGTAAGGTACTCTTCTTCTTCTGCCGTAGTATTCATAACTTTAACTACTTGCTACAGAAAAATTATATGTTACATAATTTATAAATCTCATTATTATTTCTTTTTATGTAAAATTAGTGTTCAGAATTTTTAGTTACAAAGAGGGTTCTGCCTGACTCATGTCGTTGTAAACTGTAGTCATGATGTTGATCTGATGGCAGGAACAGCACATTGTCTATTGCTAGCTTTTTGACGTACTAATAACTTTTTCCGGTTTCGTGACACAGCTTACTAGTTACAGCCAAAGTTGTACGTACTTCTAGACAGGAGATGGATTTCACGTGCAAACCAGCACGTTGCTTTCCAGGCCACTCCTCGAGGGACGTGACCATTTAGCAGTGATTGATGGAGGCCTCTGAAGAACAACGCTCTGCTTCTACAACTCTCCTCGTACAGAGCTGGAGAGCGCACTAGTAACGATAAGACTACAATCCCTAGTGGTGCATGAACATTAACCGAATATCCTGTTCCTACCTCCTTAGAGCAAATATGGCCCGATAACTACATGTGTTGAGTTTTAGAAATTGTTATCTATTAAATGTATTATCACTGACTGATCGGTTGTTTCGTATAAATATCACAGTTAAAAATGACACAGTATTGATGTTCCACAATAATACTTTTGTATTTCGTTCTTCTTTCGGATCTACGCTTTACGATTATGTAACTAGAAGAAAAACAGAAGCTGATTGAAATACCCAAAGAAGCTATGAACAAACAAATCTTATATTACATTATTCTCAGAGATCAAAAGAATAAGAATGTAAAGGCCGAAACAGTACGCACGTGAATATTCGCACTGTCTTATATGGACAAGATAACTGGTGAACACGATGAACAGGCAGAAAAAAGAGAGTGATATTTGGCAGGGAGTAGTAAATGATATGTGAATGGGAAACTGTTATACTAGCTATAATAGGCAAACAGTATAGGCTGTTAAATGGTATATTTCATTTCATTTAACAAATTAGGTTGCGAGATTTCGTCATTCGTAGGGTATTGTGACTGTTTATTTTCTATTATAGTCTGATTTTTTTCTGAATTTATGAAGTTCCACGTGTTACCATGTTTGGCCTCACAAGCTACCTGATGACGATATTTATGGTGAAAACATTATGACACTGTAAATAATAGTGCGATTATAAGCAGTAAATCACGCCATCTACACTGTATTATTCAGTTTGTCGATATCGTGATTCGCGATACTCTTAATAAGTAACCAATTTTTATCGTCATAGACGGTGAAGGTAGTTTTCTAACATTTTGAACAGGATGACTGTGATGTTGTGCGACAGACGTGTAGGGGTTGGGACAAAGAGGAAGGCAACGAATATCGAAAGGGAAGTAAAACTGAGTGGGCGTGTGGAACGAATAGGACACGTGACTGAAAATGCAGCTGGAGTCGCGCAGACCGATAATAGAACGGACGGCACACGGCTTTGGGGAAAATCCTTTGAAAGGACGGCGGGATAATGGAAAGATCGGCAGGCGACGGGGCGCGGCGAGCGGCGCGCGTCTGGCATTTGTAGAGAGGTCTTCTCTTTTTTTTCGCAGCCGAGTGACTATCTCACAATGCTGCGTTATCGTTTCTCACTGGGGCAGAAGTGCTCGATAAAGGCCCCACGCTTCGGGACTATCTGGACGCGCCCTACAGGTGAGCACCGAGGCCGGTCCAGCGGCGATGCCATCAGGCGTACCACACCGCCGATACTGTAACTTGCCTTCTGTTGGAGGCACATATGAGGCTACGAAAAGTAGCAGCAGGCAAACATCAGTAATTTTGTAAATGTGCTGCTCCAGAGTCGGCCGCTGTGGCCGAGCGGTTCTAGGCGCTTAAGTCTGGAACCACGCTGCTGCTACGGTCGCAGGTTCGAATCCTGCCTCGGGCATGGATGTGTGTCATGTTCTTAGGTTAGTTAGGTTTAAGTAGTTCTAAATCTAGGGGACTGATGACCTCCGATGTTAAGTTCCATAATGCTTCGAGTCATTTGAACCATTTGAATATTTCCAGTATGATTTTTTTTTTCTGTTCACCATTTTATTTAAGCACGTTCGTGAACGGTGCAACAAAAATAGTCAGATGACAAGCTTTTCATACACATAGTCCCGAATTATGTTCATTTCTCACACTACAAATGGTTTTCATTATTTTCCTTGGCGGATAGGTATACTCACGTGTGGCGCATACTGTCCTCTACAGTTGACAGCTGCTAATCGTCTCTTACTCCAATGAGCACACTCTGGTGGTGTTGTACCCTGCAAGCAATTGCAACCTCATGACTGATTTAAAACGCGAGAAAAGTGACCACTAAAAGCTATCCACGGAAGGTAAAATCATACACCACAGGGTTAAATCAAAATTGCAGCAATATGTCAAGTCTTAGACACTACAGATCATCCATCAAATTTTATTTATGAAAATTATATTTCATTTACCCAAAAAAAAATCAGAACGCTCATATTTATAACATTTCTTTCCCTCAGTCTTTAGCTGCCCTAAATTCAAAAATATCATCAGCTGGTGTGAAAATTTATTGTTAAGTCGTTCAATTTTTTTTTCAGTGAGCTGATTGTAAATAAGTGAAACGAAGTGTGATCACTACCCTTTCTGTTTGTTCTTCTTTATCCTTTTGAATATATTTCCGAATAGTTTTGTTTAAACCACCATTGAAATTCTGTTTTCTTTTTCTTACTTTACACCAGAAAAACGTTTTGTTGTTTTCCTGAGTGTATTTGTTAAGTAATTGCCCATTTCGTCTATGTCTGCATAATTTCCATTTTTTCTAATTTAATGGTGTTGTTGCCTAATTTAATTTGCTATAGTGTCCTATTCTTAAATAAATTCCGAAATCTGAATTTCTGACTTTCATGAGTTTATTTCTTCCTGGCTGTGTATTGTTTCTTCCCTTCATCGACCTACGGCGACTTGAAATTGTTCAGTAATTTAGGATCCTCAGATTCTGCACAATTTGTTCATTATTGTAAAATATGGGCAATTTGTTACTCCTATTTGGTCCTTTCCTAGTCCGTGCTTTTTATTAGATAATAGCGCTAACAACTACCTGCAAATTCTTTTGAAACATGAACTTTTAGTTTCTGGAGTGATTACAGATACTTCCAGTGAACAATGTTCATCACTTTTTCTACCTTCACTCTAAAATCTTGCATTGTCAGCCCACAACATGATGTGCTACCATTTATCGCTTTCTGTGCCACAAGGCAGACGTCTATCTCCTCATCAAGAACGAATGATTTACGTGAAACGTCTTTTGTGCTATTGTTTTGAGATTCCTTCAACATCTATGTGTTTTTCATTGTTCACCAGTACCAGTGCCGAAATTCGAAAAGTATAAATATGTCAAAAATTTAATTTAAAATATTTAATACTTAAAAGACGAGAGTTTCAAAGAATTGTTCCTGACAAGACGGAAGTCTGTCGAATTCATTAGTTTCTCCCAATTTAATTTCGTTAGCAATGGTACTGTCAAGTGTACATGTTGTAGAGCAGAATTATGTTGTATGTAAATCTTGTATTTCGATGGCTTGCTGAAAAGTAATGTCACCGAATTTTAATGTGAAAACTCATAGACCTTTTTAAATGCTACAAACTTTATTAACATCCTAAATCTTTTTCTTCATTTCTACACATTTATTTAATAACGTGGTTATTCAGTTTGTTGAAAACGTCAGTGTAGAATGATTGACTTTGTTGACGGAGCCACAATCTCACCTCTGCTTACAGAGCTTCCTGATTCCTGCAAAGTATTCTGGAAACTTTTAGAAACAGATGACAATCGGATGGGCCCAAGTCCGTACAGTATGGAGGATGGTCGATGACAGTGAACCCAAGGCGTCGGAATACTGCAGATTTTGTAGCTCTCCTCTGTGGTCTGGTATTTTCATGCTGAAGGAGTGGGTACTCCATGTGTGGAAGAACTCCTCGAAACTCGATTACAGCACGCTGTCTCTGACGCACTGACATAATTACGATAGACACCGCCATGTTACACACTACAGTTCTGACCCTTCTAACGGCAGAGGGTCACAACTTGCTTCAGTGAAGCGGGAAAATCGACAGAGTAATACGAATGACATGTAATACGTCAACCGTTACTGAGAACAGAATGAAAACTTCGGAGGCATTTTCAGCTCGCTCTCGTGTATACTGCGTGTCCTGCTTGTCTTGACCACTCAAAATAACTTTTTGTAAAGAATCAAAATCATAAAATGAATCAAGCAAATGTTGCTTGGATACTAACGTATCTAAAAATTGCTTCTTTTGCACCAGCATAGTTCATGTATACGGTGAACGTGGTTTGACCACTTGCTGCAAGTGACAATAAACAAATGGAAACCGATGGGAAATTTACACTGGCTATTAAGCCAAATCTCTTCAGTTGAAGGTTCGTATGAGAACCATTTACAAGAACGAAGAGAAATTAGAAACGATACTCGTTTATGGAGTATATAATGTCATCAGAACACTAGTTGCAATAATTTCTTCTTACAATACAGGAGCATAAAGTACAGTACTATTGTACTATGAAACGATATGTTGCACTTCTAGTTTCCCTTCGTTAGTGAACATTATACCCCTAAATGAAGATGGTTGATTGAGTGACCGGTGTGCACTTTTCTTGTGTTTCTGTTTCTGTTCTGTCAACTACACCAAGTGGACGAGTTACGGAACCACGTATACCTGATCGGTGTTAACACATGAGCGTCAAAGTCAATGTTATATTACTTTTCAGTAACGTCATGTTTAAGCGAATGGGACACTGTGATGCGATTGTCGACGGTTCTTAACAGGACTAAGTTGATTGCTCTAAGAGAGGTCTGTTGCTTTTCGAAGCCGATATCACTAAAGATTGGAAAGTTAAAAATACCCCCAAACTACTTTCACTCACTTAATCCTAACCTGGCGAGCCTGACTTACGCTCCTACTCTTTAGCAATGTTCGACTTCGATTCCTAGGGAGTCTCCTCTTCCACCATATCAAATGTATTTTATTGGATTACTGAGATTATTAAGATAACCGTGATGAGATAATTTCTGTTACTCTTACTTAACTAGTATCGTCATTCACCGCATATGCATGGTCATACTGAACCAACATTTAGGTGATAGAGTAAGGCCTAGTTGAACTGATAATTAGAACAACAAGGCGCGCACTTCCCGTCGGGATAGCCATGCGTGTTAAACAGCCGCTTCCGGGACGTGGAGGAGCGCCGGTCCCGGATTGAATCGGCCCAGTGGATTAACGACGGGTGTTGGTGCGCCGGTCAGTGTGCATGTGGTTGTTAGGGGATTTCCCAGATCCCACTAGGTGAATACCGGATTGGTTCCAAATTCCACCTAACTTACATGATACACAAACAACTAGAAAAACCTTCGCTCACTTTCACTTGGATAACACTACACGCAAACTGGGGGCACACGTGTTCCGTCCTGGGGGATAACGGGGTGGCGACAGGATGGGCATCCGACCACCGAGTAAAGTAACCATGCGATCGTATGGGACAAAGCCACAAGAAAAAGAAGAATCACACAAGGGTATGGTAGCGATCGTTTCTTTAAGGATTCATTACTCATTTCGAAACTCAACAAAGCTCTCACGTAGTCTTCCTATGACAATGCTTGTTGTGGGGTGAAAAGCGTGATTACTGCATACATACTATATACTAACGGGAGCGTAGTGCCGAAACAGGAGATCAGCTACAATAAAATCGCCATTTCGTACACTAAAGTCCACTTCTATACGGAATAACTATCATTACACCATGAACAAACATTAGTTCACTAAGGTCACTCAAACAGAGGAAACATTCATCTAACTGACTAAGTTAGTAATATCTTTCGGAAGGATGCTTTGGAATTAACTACTTAGAACGACTTAAACCTAACTAACCTAAGGACATCACACACATCCATGCCCGAGGCAGGATTCGAACCTGCGACCGTAGCGGTCGCGCGGTTCCAGACTGAAGCGCCTAGATCCACTCGGCCACAGCGGCCGGCTGCATTCTGTTATTTTGTCATTAGATTATTACTGTACCCAGAATGAGATTTTCACTCTGCAGAGGAGTGTGCGCTGATAATGAAACTTCCTGGCAGATTAAAACTGTGTGCCGTTCTCATAGCACCTGAATAAAATTTAGCCATAATTCCTGCTCTCATTGCATGTAATGCGTTTTGTACCACATGCTCATCAGTGATATAAATGCTTAGTATCTGGGAGATAAGTAAGTCAAACTGATTAACGAGTTTTGCAACTAAAATATTCTTCATCCTGCAAGATGATTAACGCATATTCCTTAGCTCTCTCGCGTTCCTATACCACTGCGTTCTTTCTACACTTGTCGCTTTCGCAGCCATCCACTACCTAATTTTAATACGGACTGACCTTGTTCAGGAAACACATTTAAAACTATTTTAGAATGATGTATTCACGATTTTGTATGGTAAATGAAACTTTGCGAATATTGCCCATTGCGGTGACGGTCGACCCTCGATGCATCCTACAGTTTTCTTGGACCAAAAATGACACTTATATCACTACAACTCCCACCGCTGAATTATGTCATTCCCATTGGCGACCAATGGTATCGTCCGGGATACAGTCAAATATACTCCCTGACAACTGACACAGCGTCCCCATCGACACGTTTCTGACCACGTAGGCGAATACACCATTGTATTCGTCCGTCCTCATGTTGTAAATCCTCCGCAGATCTTTCGGCCCTGTTTGCTTTCAGTTGGAAATAATGGTACACGTTGACTGGGAATTTATATTATAGCAATTCTGTATAACATTGTTCAGAGTTACAACAACAGGCACGTGCTTATGTGTTTACACTGCGGCATTATAATCTTATTACACCTATTCTACACGCAGGGATCAGTTCTTCATACCTCAGTCTCTATATGTAACATTCAGTCAGGCGTTTTAGACATGTAGTAAGCATACATTATACTTATCGATAATTCTCTGAAATACACTACTGGCCATTAAAATTGCTACACCAAGAATAAATGCAGATGATAAACGGGTATTCATTGGACAAATATATTATACTAGAACTGACATGTGATTACATTTTCACGCAATTTAGGTGCATAGATCCTGAGAAATCAGTACCCAGAACAACCACATGTGGCCGTAATAACGGCCTTGATACCTGGGCATTGAGTCTAACAGAGCTTGGATGGCGTGTACAGGTACAGCTGCCCATGCAGCTTCAACAAGATACCACAGTTCATCAAGAGTAGTGACTGGCGTATTGTCACGAGCCAGTTGCTCGACCACCATTGACCAGACGTTTTCAGTTGGTGAGAGATCTGTACAATGTGCTGGCCAGGGCAGCAGTCGACGATTTTCTGTATCCAGAAAGGCCCGTACAGGACCTATAACATGCGGTCGTGCATTACTCTGCTGAAATGTAGGATTTCGCAGGGATCGAATGAATGGTAGAGCCACGGGTCGTAACACGTCTTAAATGTAACGACCACTATTCAAAATGCCATCAATGGGAACAAGAGGTGACCGAGACGTGTAACCAATGGCACCCCATACCATCACGCTGGGGGATACGCCATTATGGTGACGACGAATACACGCATCCAATGTGCGTTCACCGCGATGTCGCCAAACACGGATGAGACCATCATGATGCTGTAAACAGAACCTGGATTCATCCGAAAAAATGACGTTTTGCCATTCATGCACCCACGTTCGTCGTTGAGTACACCATCGCTGGCGCTCCTGTCTGTGATGCAGCGTCAACGGTAACCGCAGCCATGGTCTCTGAGCTGATAGTCCATGCTGCTGCGAACGTCGTCGAACTGTTCGTGCAGATGGTTGTTGTCTTGCAAACGTCCCCATCTGTTGACTCAGAGATCGAGACGTGACTGAACGATCCGTTACAGCCATGCGGATAAGATGCCTGTCATTTCTACTGCTAGTGATACGAAGCCGTTGGGATCCAGCAAGGCGTTCCGTATTACCCTCCTGAACCCACCGATTCCATATTCTGCTAACAGTCATGGGATCTCGACCAACGCGACCAGCAATGTCGCGATACGATAAACCGCAATCGCGATAGGCTACAATCCTACTTTTATCAAAGTCGGAAACGTGATGGTACGCATTTCTCCTCCTACACGAGGCATCACAACAACGTTTTACCAGGCAAAGCTGGTCAACTGCTGTTTGTGTATGAGAAATCGGTTGGAAACTTTCTTCATGTCAGCACGTTGTAGGTGTCGCCACCGGCTCCAACCTTGTGTGAATGCTCTGAAAATCTAATCATTTGCATATCACAGCATCTTCTTCCTATCGCTTAAATTTCGTGTCTGTAGCACGTCATCTTCGTGGTGTACAATTTTAATGGCTAGTAGTGTATCTCTACTGCATATAAACCCTACACTAACGTGCTGTTTCTCTCTTACCTGCCTGTTCACCCTGTGCATTTATGTTTTCTGCAGACCAGGGACAATCACTTTATTTACGTTATTGTTCCACATTATTATTTGGAAGGTTCTTTATACTTGTTTCAGGTAATCTTCTATTTTGTGTTTCTGTCTGTTATCATTTCCTTAAAGAAGCATTTTCATTCAGTTTCCATCTGGTGTGATCTTACTTCCGGAGTATTCTCACAAAGTGTTTCTTTCGTTCATTGCAATATACCTCAGGCAAACAGAAAAAAATTAAAAGGGAAATTGGTTTCTTTTTCACTTTTCGTGATTACAACTCGCCGTTACATATCGTAAAACACATTTTGAAGTCTTAGTGAGTAAAGCTCCTACGTGCACCTGGAGCACGTACTTCAGAAGCTTCTTCTGGTTTACAGTGCTCCTGTCTTGTGGAGCTTGTATTAACTTGCCATTCCTTTAACTTTTAAGATTTTACAATACCTTTTCTGGTACTTTCCACTTTCCAAATGCGCTTTCCTATAGCCATTACACTACCTATACGTAGTGGTTAGGTGATAACTATGCTACCCAATGAAATAATCCTCACTTCCGCCCATCTTCAATAGTAAAAAGAAACATATAGGTCATGAGACGTGTGTATTGTCATTATCAGTAAGTAATGCAGTTCCGCCGAAGTATTTTGTTGATAACCATAGAATGATCATTCATTGGAAGAAAAAGGCTGTGGTCTGTGAGTGTACCATTGGCCGATCGAATAGGTCACATTTTTTTTAATATATCATTTGCCTGTTGTGTTGGGGTAGGGAAGTATTCGTTTCATTGCCCAATTAATCCCAGATAATACCCCCTGCTCAGGCAAGCTAAGTTTTCTCTAAAACTATTTGTCATCTCAAATTTCTGTATGTGGCTCCGTAAAGAGATTTGATATCAGAAGTGTTTTCCGTCCGCCAGCTAAGAATAAAGAGCTGCTTGGTTTTGTGATGGATGCTTTGGCTTTGAGGGAGACCGGTGTCTACAAAATTTCCTGCCATCAAGGGAAAGCCTATATTGGACTAACAATTCCTACGGTCCAGGATCGATGCGTGAATCACCATCGCCACACGCGTTTATTTCAGCCAGAAAAATCTGCAGCAGCGGAACCGTGTCTTACTGAAGGACATATAATGTTGTACGATGAGACACAAGTGGTTGCCCCTACGTCGCTTTATTGGGTGAAAGGAGCTATTGAAATCCGGCTACCTCATAATATTGTAAACAGAGATAAACGGTATCCTTTAAGTAAGTGTTCAAACCTTGTTGTGTTTGACATTAAAAAACAACGGTCCTTGTTTCGCTCATCAAAAACTGTCAACAGTGCTTGATTTCCGCGAGTTTTCAACGCCGGTGGGCTATCGTACTTTGCGCTAGAGCAGAGCAGTGGATCTCAACCTGGGAGGGATAAAATGAAGTTTTCTGAGGGGTAAAAACTAAACGATTCGAATCTGTTTCAGTCACTAAACTAAATTACTTTCAAAATATCATTGTTATTATCTCAATTTTGTAAGACTCCAATACTGATTACATAAGTTGTCAATAATTAAAGTGGTAGAGGTTACAGATCCCTCACGTAGTCCACGCATTACACAAGTACGTTGTGCTTTGTCACGTACTTTACTGATGATAAATGTGAGGCATATACGTAACAAAGCCTAAATGCCTCAAGAAAATATCTTCTGCAAGGTGCAGATAGTACGTGCATTAGTCCAGAAATTGCTTCAGTACTCGGTTCGAAACATGTAAATGAATTAATTGACACCACGATACGGCAGTAAGTACAAAGTGCTACTATAGTGCTGTAAACAGTATTATAATTATTAGAGTGATTAGACACGAAGCGTTAACCACCTGAAGTCGTCCAATTTCTGCCAGTTCAGAAGTAAGGAGTGCAGCAATGAAGTAATTTAGGAAGACATCTGAACTTGTTTGACTTTAAATGGCGTTGCAGTGTACTGCCCAAGCAAGTGCGAAATGGAGACGAGTAACAAGTGAGTACCCTCACTGTGGATTGTTAGGTTTCTTTTCTGAGAAGGTGTTGTGGGTAGCATTTGCGATGCACCACGAATTCCTGCGTCATTCATTCTCATACAATCTCACGCACGCACGCACACACACACACACACACACACACACACACACAAACACACACACACACACACACACACACACACAAAACATCATTAATGTTTCATTTCGAAAATAAAAGTATTCCGACAAAAGTATTTCATTCTACAGTTTAGTGAGGTGCTAAAGTTATTGATAATGAGGGGGATGACAGGAAGGGGTAGGGGGTGGGGGTACTAGGTACTAGCTAATGTCTGATTACACTCAGGGGTAATGGTCCAAAAAATATTGGGAACCATTGCGCTAGAGGGCAGCTGTGTTCGCGCACGCGCGGTGGACCTACAGGCTGTGTATAAAGGAGCCGCCGCTGCGGTTTCATTTCAGTTCCGTCGAGTTAGTGCAACGGCTTACTCACCTGACGATGGCGACCAGGTAGACCGCCGAAATATTCTGTCAAGATGACGATATCTTCCTGCTGGAAACCCGATATGAATGTCACAAATGTCTGTAAGCCGATAACTGATGACATGTTTCTCTGGATACACACAGTTCGGCGTCCAAGTTTAAATTCCATGAAGGATCAAGTAAATTCATTGCCATAATCATACCAAATCTTCCACAAAACATTCAATGTCCGTGACAGAACAGTACCGTTCAGAGCCAGTTCGGAACATCCACTTCCAAAATATATTTAACTTCATTGTTCGAAAAATGATGGTCCCAATATTGTGGCATTGTGTGCGTTTCTCTTCCTTCGAGGTGCAAACGCTTCTGATACGTCCTGTTCTGATTGAGGCGCAATGAGAACATAGCCCAGATAAATAATGCAGAACAAGTCTATTAATAAGTATATATAAAAAATCTCCTTCCTGAAGTAAGTTTGTTACAGGAACTGTTTGTAGTACACTCCTGGAAATGGAAAAAAGAACACATTGACACCGGTGTGTCAGACCCACCATACTTGCTCCGGACACTGCGAGAGGGCTGTACAAGCAATGATCACACGCACGGCACAGCGGACACACCAGGAACCGCGGTGTTGGCCGTCGAATGGCGCTAGCTGTGCAGCATTTGTGCACCGCCGCCGTCAGTGTCAGCCAGTTTGCCGTGGCATACGGAGCTCCACCGCAGTCTTTAACACTGGTAGCATGCCGCGACAGCGTGGACGTGAACCGTATGTGCAGTTGACGGACTTTGAGCGAAGGCGTATAGTGGGCATGCGGGAGGCCGGGTGGACGTACCGCCGAATTGCTCAACACGTGGGGCGTGAGGTCTCCACAGTACATCGATGTTGTCGCCAGTGGTCGGCGGAAGGTGCACGTGCCCGTCGACCTGGGACTGCACCGCAGCGACGCACGGATGCACGCCAAGACCGTAAGATCCTCCGCAGTGCCGTAGGGGACCGCACCGCCACTTCCCAGCAAATTAGGGACACTGTTGCTCCTGGGGTATCGGCGAGGACCATTCGCAACCGTCTCCATGAAGCTGGGCTACGGTCCCGCACACGTATCTGACCCCAGGAATGTGTCAATAAAGTTTCTCCTTCCTGGGACAATGAATTCACGGTGTTGTTATTTCAATTTCCAGGAGTGTATTTCGTGGGAATCCTATAATTTAATAAAATTCTTAAATGGGCATACGGCCACAATAATGAATAAACTCAGCATCAGACTTCATTCTGCAGTAGAACAGTGACAATGACGACGGCCAGTAACAAATCCTTTGACAGTCTCAAGCGTAGGGACAACTTCCTGGCGATGCCCCATAGAGTCACGCATGGCAGTGACTGGCTGCTGATTCCAGTGTTCTCCTTAGCGAGAGCTCTGATCGATGGACAACTGCAGTGATTGGCAGCTGGCGCAGAGGACTCGAAAGAAAAGACTGACCTAAATACTGGGTGGCGTCAAGATATATCTGGATCTGTTCGTAGCCACGTGACTCTCGGAACCACGTAGCTCACTGAGGCTAGTGACCTCTTCTGGCGCTCTCAATGCAGCCTGCCAGCCCGGTAGGCGTGCTCGAACTTTTATCTGTCGTGTGGCCACTGTGACTTGGTGTAGGGCAGGACGGAGTGGCCGAGCGGTTCTAGGCGTTTCAGTCTGGAACCGCGCGACTGTTACGGTCGCAGGTTCGAATCCTGCCTCGGGCATGGATATGTGTGTCGTCCTTAGGTTAGTTAGGTTTAAGTAGTTCTAAGTTCTAAGGGACTGATGACCTCAGATGTTGAGTCCCATAGTGCTCAGAGCGATTTGAACCAGTTTGAACTTGGTGTAGGCCAGACGCGTGACGCTGGTGTGTGAAGGGTTGCTGGTAGTAAGGCGAACGGCCCATACACAGAAGCTTTGTGTCACACATTCAACCAGCCTTACAACCGAACGTGATGTGCCACGTTGATTGTTCACACCAGACGTATCTCTTTTACAGCTGCTGCCCCTATCTCCAGCCTGTTCTCAACAGGAGGCTGTCGTCATGCAAGTCTTTTTCTTATTACTGTGCAGCTTGCAGTACGTCCTACTCATCTTCTAACCTTTATTTTAATTGCTTCGTTACGTGTATGATGAAACACTGTTTCATTTGACATCGTACTTTTGCATAATAAGTAGTGGTGCAGCATTAACTACGAATAATACTACGAATGAAAGCGAGACTAAAATCTGTTGCTAACACAATCCCATATGCAACACCACTTCTTCTGTTTGAATATGAAGATGGTATCTGATCTTTCAGACATGTCATCTTGCAGCTCTCGCAGAATGAAATTACAATTAAATCCGGACCATTAGCTGCTTACAGGCGTTGATAAATATAAACGGGGACAGTTGAAAATGTGTGCCCCGACCGGGACTCGAACCCGGAATCTCCTGCTCACAGGGCAAACGCTCTATCTTAGTGAGCCATCTAGCACACAAAGGATAACGCGACTGCGGGGTCTTATATCTAGCACGCTCCCCGTCAGACCCACACTTCCAACTTACTGCCCACACACTACAATTGTAGTGCCACTGCCCACTATACTCATTGCTCGCCGCAATCCACCGATTCCCGTAAGAGTTTGAGCAATGTGTGTGCATCCACACTGAAGAGGATCATTGCCCTGTAAGAAAGAAATTACAGCGAAATCCAGACCATTAGCTGCATACAGGCGTTGATAAATGTCAACAGGGACAGTTGAAAATGTGTGCTCTGACCAGGACTCGAACCCGGGATCTCTTGATTACATTCTTCGAGGGCTGCGAGATCACCAATGGTATCTTCATGTTGATAAGGCTCACCGTCCAGTGATCTTCTTCGGTGCAGATGCACTCACATTGCTCAAAATCTTACGGGAATCGGTAGATTGACTGCCGCGAGTAATGAGTATAGTGTGCATGGGCACTACAAATGTAGTGTGTGGACAGTAAGCTGGAAGTGTGGCTCTCGCGGGAGCGTGCCAGAGATAAGTCCCTGCAATAGCAGTATCATCTGTGTCTTCGATAGCTCAGTCGGATAGAACATCTGCCACGTAAGCAGGAGATCCCGGGTGCAAGTCCAGCTCGGGGCACACATTTTCAACTGTCCCCGTTGATATTTATCAACGCCTGTAAGCAGCTAATGGTCTGGATTTCATTTTAATTTCATTTACTTCAGCTTTCACGTGCCATTCATTGTTTCTACCTAGGACATCTAATTTAGAAATTATTTACTAATTATTGGCTGCGTTAAGCAAAAGTGAGGGGGTCTCAGCTAATCCACTTCTTGGAGCAAATGTATGTCTTCAGGTGAACCTTCATATTTTCTATAATATGCTGTCGTGACTGATACTGTTCTTCTTCATTAGTAGTCGTAACTTGGTTTTCAACTTTTAATTAAAATTGAGTATAGTTAAATAAATGAGCAGTCTTAATCGATAACGGCCGTGATGACACTTTGTTGCAATCTCATAAACCATCTTAAGTTAAAATATTTTCAATTATCGTAATTAGGACGCGCCTTCCAGTACCACTAACCGCCACCTACTGAGTAGGACTTCACATGTGCTTAATTCCGTTGTTCAGTTCTATCAAATGGCTATATTTCCTCATCTGCAAAATTAAATGCTCAAGTTGTTTTTTTCATTGTAATGACTCTGAAACCATTCACAAGTATAGTACCGTTCTCGCCTTCCAAGGCTCGCCAACTGTCGCCAATACCACTGCCTCTGCCTTCATAAAGATAAGGCTTACCGGCCAATGATCTGCGAGCTAAGTTCTAATCTCCGTCTTACTTGGTACATACTACATTCCACCAGTGCACTACGTCTGATTGTAATCTGACAGCCTATACTATAGCCTACTCTCCAGACCGCATTCATCCGGGTTCCTTTTTATACCGCTATCTGTCGTCGCGAACTCGTCAGCCCCTACAAGATTCATTCCGAAAAAAAGCTTCCTGTTTTTCTGTATTTAGTTTGCCCGTCCACCCCAAATCCTTATCGATCATTACCTGTTGATTTCAGTCTTCTGGGACAAATATCGGCAGCAGGGAGTGTTGCAAAATAGCGTCTTACATCTAGAAATGCATAAAACATAAATGTGTCACTACATTCCTCACTGTTATATAAACTCTGCCAATTGAAACCCATAAACACTTCGCTGAAGATGGTTCAAATGGCTCTGAGCACTATGGAACTTAACATCTATGGTCATCAGTCCCCTAGAACTTAGAACTACTTAAACCTAACTAACCTAAGGACAGCACACAACACCCAGCCATCACGAGGCAGAGAAAATCCCTGACCCCGCCGGGAATCGAACCCGGGAACCCGGGCGTGGGAAGCGAGAACGCTACCGCACGACCACGAGATGCGGGCACTTCGCTGAAGATATGTGGGGATGATAGAGTAGGTGTGAATCACGTGAGCTGCTAGGTACTGCATTTCAGTAGTGGTAAAAAGGATTTGCACGACAAGCCATTCCAGCTGCCATCCGTCTCTATAAACGCCGCTTCGATCAACCCTTCCGTGATGATGTGCTTTTATACCCAAGCCATTGTGGGCACAGCTGAATGTCGGCAGTAATGTCTTACCAAGATTTTACTCAATCTTGGTTATCGCAGTTTTCAAGTTGGCACCAAAAGTATCATTGAATGTAAACTTGTCAGAAGCTGCTGGACTAATGTAACGTGGAAGGTGGAAATTTTATGAACACTATATCACCAGTCGGGAAGTAGTGTCACCACTACGAAGCAGAATTCAAAACGCAGTCCGTGAGCATGTTGATTCTCCATTAAAAACGTTCAAGTCACAGCTATCTTTGGGAAAAGTTATGTGCACAGTCTTCTGGGATACGCAAGATGTGCTTCTTTTGGATGTCTTGGCGCCTATAGCATCTGTGGTTCCTAAAGCTAAAGGACGGAACTGAGTAGGTTGAAAGCCCGAATTTCCAGAGTAACGCCAAAGAAGAAAACAAACGTCCACTTGCACTGTAAATGTTTACTGCATAGTTTTTACATCTTCGGGTGGTTTTAAAATAGGTCTCGGCCCTAAACTAGTTATCGAATGAATGAAAAGTTATAATTTGCAACTTGGTCTGCTTTTTCGTTCTACTGATTAACATAAGTTGCTGACGCAAGCTACTCGAGCATGCTGGAAGTTCGTAGAAAAGTAAGAACTCTCCTGGTACATTTGCCTGCTCCTTTCAGTTATGCTATTACCATGTCGCTCTGTCCATACTCAGTAAAATTCAGTAATTGCAACATCAGATATTCATGATATGTGACTGCGTACAAACTGAAACGTGGCGTAACATGTGAAACAAATCCTGTTTGAAGAACATATACGCTTGACCTAAGAAAAATTCATAGCGGTAGGTGATGGCAAGGACCATTGATCACATTACTGTACGCTTATTTCATGGATGTCATTGTGTCTTAACCACATGTGCAATACTCTTATCGTCCATTACAAAAAATTTTCCCCTCAAGATAAATTCTTTTCATCATTATGATGAAGTGTTTGCAACGTGTTTTCTGTGCATTTTGCTCTGAAAAAGCGACACAATCGTACTGGAGAAAGTTTTCAAGGCTGAATCTTTATTTCTCATTTTTTCGAAAACTGAAAGCTGTGTTACGCAAGCTCAAGGTCAAAAGGCTCAAAGTCAAAAGTGGACTTACTGATATCCTCGGAACAGAAGTTTTCAGCCACGGTGAATTGTTAATGTAATTTTGCATCATCGTAAACTCGTTTGGTACTCGTAACGCTGGTCGAAGCCTTTCGGCTCCAGGGTGTTCTGTCTCCGTCTTGATGACTATGGTGAGTGCATGTGGACTTGCAGTGTCGTGTTTGTGTAATTAACAATGAAAGAGAATAGAGAACCTACTGCTGTCGAACAGAACCAAGGGAGCTGATGAGCTTAATTACACCTTCTGACATATGTTCTATCGTACATCGACGAGACCCTGGTAGGATGTGATCAGTAACTACTGCACATATCTAGCGATCAAATTTACAACACGTCTCTACCAATTACTGGCAGAATTTTGGTCATCAACATGTCTTCGATCAGTAGGGATTAAACCTGATGCCTCCCGACGACTATTACTGCATCAACATATGCTTGTGTGTTTGCATACTGAAAGAAGAAAATGAAAATAATCACTACAAATAATTTATAAAGTCGTCACGTACAAAAGGAACTGTATTTTTATAATTTCTATTTACAAATTTCAGGTTTAAATTAAAGAAGTTGGAGATAAATGCTAAGATAAAAGCTCTTGGCAAAGGAAGAGAGAAATATGAGGCCAGGTTTTACTGAAACTGACACCGGAATATGTCCACAGAACATACCCTTTTTTTTATATGACCTTGCCGTCCTTACCTTAAATATTTAATACGACTTGAAAGTAATTAGTAATTGGGTGAAAACCGGTTCAGAAGATAAAACTAGACCATAGCTCGCAGCTGGAAAGTTTGATTTAAATTAACATGTAATCAACAGCTCTCGAAGAAGTTCAACTATTCTAGGAGTAGCAACTCAACCACTCCACCATGAGCAACATGAAGATCACGCGACCGCATAGCGAAAATTTGCTAGACTAAACGGAAAACACACTTACGAACGAATACACTCTGACCACTGACCACCACGGGATTGAATACGGACGGCCGGCGCTACGATAAATCGCAGTTGTCAATGTTGAACAAAAACACTTCCGGAAGTTCAAGACAATTTTTTTGGTTCTTTACAAATGACTATAAGAGCGTTTTATATCCTTCTCATGGCTATTACCGAAAAAAAGGCGTTATCATTTGAAAATTACGATTATTAATGGTTCTTCATTCATGGTAGAGAAGAACCTAACGAAATGAAGTAATCAGCGATATTTATCAGGAAGAACCAGCACGACTGATCCTTTACCGACACGCCATGCGAGTATCTTAATCGCATAGCGCTCAGTGCGGCCGGTCTTGAAGTACACGGCTCCTTGTTCCGCAAAGTGAGTCTCCTACCGAGTGGCGAGACACATAGGCGCCAAGCGAGGCGCGTCCGGTGAGGCCATAGCCCTAGTTAGTTGTGCCGGAGTCGTAGGCGGCTCGGCGTTATTCCTTGTAGGCTCAAGACACAGCACACGCCCATCAAATGCACGTGAATTAAACCAGTTGGAAAACAGCTGGGACGCTATCGGGCGCCAACTCTGCTCCTACAAACCGTCGGCCCGTAATTTACAAGAGATGCATGAACCGTGCATTAACATCCCGTGCATTAACATCCGGTATGACATACATCTGGAAACGTACCACAGGTTCGCCGCCGTGTTGCATTCCACTGGGGACCAAGATGCTAGTATTCAGGTGACCATAATATTTTAGCCGATCTCTATATGTCTTAAATTGACTAATGTTACTCTTTCACTGTGGAACAACACAAGCAAAGAAAGATGATGATAATAGAAAAACGCGAAAGAAGGCGAAACTGGGATGAAACTTAAATCGGAGAATCTATTAATCACAAGATCCACAACCTACAGTATCAGTCTAAATAAATAGGGAACTGTTCTAATTGCTACATTCCACTTATGGTGGCAGAGACATTCGTCAGATTTATAAATATATCTTAGAGAATAAAATCAGTCATTTCAGATTAGTAGCAATATAGTTTTCCCCACATTTAAAAAGGAAACCGGTCTGGTCATAATAGATATACTGATTTCAGTCTGTTAAGCGCTTACAATAAAGTATAGTCAAAAGAAGTGGCAAAAAAGATAGGTGCAATAGGTAGAGCCTGTAATATTATTGGGATTTCCGTAGTATGAAAGCTGTGAGTACCCTTCGAAAGGCATTCACCTATCTGTATATTAAATGATCAACTTACGAGATGAGACCTATTCTTTGAAAGACATTTGTTTTATATAATTTACGTAACTGTAAAGATGCGCATCTAGCGCGGACGCTAATACATCGATTGCGCAGCCAAATAAACATTTTAGCAGAAGCTGAACTGACGTTCCGCTTCGATCTAAATAAAGGATGACAGTAAAAACTTTTGTAGATCTTCAGATTTTGATGTACTTCTACTTGTAATGTCAAAGCGCAGAGAAGGTCGTCTTTAAGCCATAAAAGTGAGCGGTCTTGCCAGCGTTCAGACAACATTATTAATTAATAAAATTCAAGTAATTTATGTTCGAAACTGTAAATCGGCAAGTTATTGTTATGAAGGTGTTGAACAGTGCAAGAATTGTCTTCAACGAAGGAGAAAAGTAATGACTGTAATTTGCGACAAAAACGTGAACCAAGGAGACAGCACAGGGCAGGCGGAAATCTGATCGCACCATACAGTTAGAAAAGTACTTATGTAAGTTATACTGTTTATAAATAAGCCCTAATTTGCTTGTGAGAACTGTTTGAATATATTTAGTGTTTACCAGATTTCTTATTCTGTTCTTTTCCTGTATTTTTTTTACCTCCATGTCATATTATTTTTGTAAATATCAAACAGCCTTTACTACAGCAGAGAATACTGCGGCATCCTGGTCGTAGACAGAAGGCCGCTGCTTGTCTTCTATACAACTCATAGCTGCCCCATTTATTAATGATTTCATTTGCAAATGCAATTTTTTTTATTGTTCATTGTTAAAGGTCCCTTAGGTGATTATAAATTTCATACTGATTACGTAAAGAAATCCGGGTTGTTCTTTTCCAAATAATAGAAGCCTTTGCGTAATCAAAAACTAGCCTCCTTCTGACAACGATCAGGAGCCGACCAGAAGACGGACGTCTTCGACCGCTTTCGTGTTTCCTGTGGCAAAGCTATGCCAAACTGGGAACACGACATTCTAGTATGAAACACTATATATATATTAAAATTGAAAAAAAAATTCAAATATATCTAACGTAATTTTTTTTAAACATACTAGAAGCCATCATAAGTGGAGAACAATGGGTTTCATAAATGAGCGGAGCTATATAGTTATATAACATGACAGACATATGCAACTAAGAAGATAATAACAGAGAAACCCACATTTTATTCATAATTTATATGAAAGCATTTAATTTAGTAAAATAAGAAAATATTTTCGACATATTACAAATGTATTTCTCCCACATTTAATAAAAGCTCCCAAATTTTAATAACTGATAATAGTGACAGTAAAAAGTTATACACTATTACGACGTAAAACTGGAATGCAGTTAATTTAGAGTACTATTAAGCAAATGGATAGAGGAAAGTATGATCAAATGAAGAAATGTTTTACACAAGTATGATCTCAGTGTATATTATAGACGCTATGTCTCATGACAACATTTTACAGGCGACCAGTATACGGAATGGAGGGACAATTGTAATTTGCGTAGTGTTGAATACCAAAATAAAAAGGAAATAAAAATTATGACTAATAAGCAAAAGCTAGTAACATAAAGAATTGCATATATAGAAAAATTTTGATGAACTTTAAAACTATGGAACAAGTTAACCATTTCGATTTTCTTGATACATTGTGAAATAGCGCTGTATATCAAATGGAAAAATTCAACAACAGGAACGGTATCATTACTTGTAAACCGGAAACAGTGCTGATACATTGTTGCGTTAACAGGAGTCTGATGTGAACACAACAAAATGAAAATTATTGAGTGTGGAAAGCGCAGAAATTTTTTTTCCTGAAATTTGTTGCTGTATACGTACGCCATGAAGAATAAAAGTCTCATAATATTAAATAATAGTTAGGAATATCTGGTATAAATGAGAAAGGAATCAATCGCCAACATAACTGAAAAAAATGTGATGAGAATTGAAAATAGTTGAGTACTAATGTATTAGGATTGTAACCCACAGGGACGAAGGAATATAGAACGGAAGAAGAAATAACGGAAGGATTTATAAATGGCTTTATACTAGTGATTCTGACACTCTTTACAATAATGATGAATCACGCCACGGATTAGAATGACTTAAAGTATGGAGATCACACTCTCATGACGTCTACAATTGATAGTCTCCCTTTAACAACATTGCTATTACCAAGTTTTGCACTTAACCATAAATACTCACATTGTGTAAGGTCAATAAAGAGTTTCAGTTCAAGTACCTGATGACAACTGCCGGTGGTTATCTTTGACGTTCCCTTTTAAAGACCTATTCATACTTACAAAGAAGTAAGATATCCTCAACACTTTTTCTATGCAGCATCTCTTTTTAAGGACGCAGCGATTAACAATATTGTATACGTAAAAGCAGTGCAGGAACAGCTCCTAATACAATACTCGAGACACACCGAGCTATTAAGGGAATTACCCACTTGGCACCCCGCGTGAGGTCGCAGTAATTCCACTACGAATGACCGGAGCACACTGTGAGCAGGCAGCGCCAGACGTACCTCCATGCGTCGCAGCTCCCGCCGGACGCTTTGCCGGCAACGGAAACCCCGCCGACTCGCCGCTTAAGAGCCATTAACAGCTCTTTAGTGAGTGGAAAGCGTCTTCACGATCGTGGAATTAGCGCGAAAAGAGAGTGGTTCTAGAATGTAAATGCTTCCAGCGAAGGAATTAACAGGGCCACCTGGTTTTTCAGCGGCAAGACGAAGAACGTCACGGGCAAAAAAGAGAGACGGACAATGTACGTGTGAATCTTTCGTCGGTCATGATCATTATAAGACATATGGTCTCGCAGCTACGGTGGATAGTAAAAATAATACCGACTGAGGACGTAGTATAATATCGCAACCAAAAAAATCCGTCTGAAGGTAATGCCGAAGATGAAAAATTTTATCACAAATGTTTCACAAGAAAAACCAAGACCATTCAGTACTTCCTGATGCAAATATTATTTTTTTTTCTTTCAACAGATCTACAGATGTTTTTGGTTTTGTTGTGACCATCTAGCAAATACCTTTCAGAGCATTCAGATTTTCTCCATAATGCAAGAGACTGATAAGCCATGTACGACTTGTATTATTTCGCCTCTACTGCATTTGATCCACCATCTAGCGTTTCATAGAGCACCGTATGGATGCAATATCTATTCAAGTGTCAACAATCGGTATTTCGTGCAGAGAACTGTACAGCTTCTAAAATAGCTACTGAACTGAACAATAGATAAGCTGATTGAGTTAATTACTGAATAGGAATGAAATAATAATTTTTTTATGAATTTGGCCAGCTATGGACCGCATACAACTTAAGACTTATGGTGTTTCTTTTTCTTCCGTTCTTCCCAGTACTTCTTCATTTTCTCGCCAACTGCTCGTCTCTGCTCATCTGTCCACACTCTCTTGGGTCGAGGTTTTGGCGCATCTTCTTCATAGTTTGCGTTTTCTATAATTAGCCTAAAGTTATTCCTGTCACGTATTATTTCTTCTGTAACACCTCTTTTGTTGGCGTCTTTCTTTACTGCTTCTATCCATCCTACAGTTTTTTTCAGCTTACTAACGTAATTAAAAATTTTCTTTGTAATCCGTGTTTCTTCCATTCTTTTTAAATGTCCGTAAAATTTTAGCCGTCTCTTCCTCATTGTATCTGTGATATTTTCTGTATTTTTGTATAGGTCTTCATTTCTCCTTTTAATTCACCTATTTTCCTTGTTTTTCTCAGGACCTAGAATTTTTCTTAATATTTTTCTCTCTCTTTTTTCTAGTTCTCTTAATTCGCCTTTCTTATTCAATGTTAGGCACTCTTCCATATGCTGCTTGTGTCCTAATAACTGAATTATAATGTTTAATCTTTGCTTGTATGGATATTGATTTCTTATTGTAGTAGTTTTGTGTTAATTTATATGCAAATTCCAACTTTTTTATTCTTTCTTTATTTGTTGTGTTATCCAGTCCATTGGCTTGGATCCACTCCGCCAGGTATTTGAATCTATCAACTCTTTTAATTTTTCGATACTTTGTTTTCATAAACTTTTCTGTATTATGTTTATGTTCTATATACTCGGTTTTCTCGTAGGATATTTTTAGCCCAGTCTTTTCAGCAATCTCGTGTAACATATCAAGCATAACTGTTGCGTCTGTTCGATTTTCAGTTATCAATGCCATATCATCCGCAAAGGCTAAACATTTTACTTCAAATTTGTTCTTTCCTTGGCCCATGCTTATACCCTTTGTGCCTCTGTTTTATAATGTGTTTTCCCATGTTTTTACTACTTTATCTAAAACCAAGTTAAAGAGAATTGGGGACAGTCCGTCACCTTGTCAAACTCCTGTTTTGATTTTGAATGGTTCAGAAATTTCGCCTTGTAACTTAATTCTTGACGTTGTATCTGTGAGCGTTTGTTCAACAAGTCTTCTGGTGTTTTCATCTATCCCTGATTCATAAAGTATCTGGAATAGTGTTTGTCTGTCAACTGAGTCGTAGGCCTTCTTGAAGTCTACGAAAGTAACTACTGTATTTTTATTTTGTACAGCTCTCACTCTCTACAATAATAATAATAATGTGTCATAAATGATATATTGGAACTTATGTCAAAAAACTAGAAACAATTTGCCAATAATGAGCGTATCAAATCACTGTAGGATTTGCAACTTATAAGACAGGTGGAATGGAGGAACATTATATGTCACCCTCCACAACGGTGGAGGAAAAGAGAGTGTGGATCATCGACGTTGCCATTCTAAATGATAGCAGACTCTAAGAGAAAGGGCGTAAAAAAGTTGCAGATACAAGGACTTGGAAATCACACTACAGCGATTGAGACATAAACCAATCAAAGAGACCGAGGTGATTCTTGGCATACTGCCAAAATAGCTCAGTGGGCACCTCAAAACCATTATCACAGACAAAAAATCAACTACTGGATATAAAGAGCCACTTTACTGTGATCTGCACCAATTATCCACCGATACATCATGCACTCCTAGACCCGAGACAAGTATCCGACTAGTCATAAAATACGAAATCCATCATAGTGAGAAACTTCTATAATAAAATTTACTTAAATAGAAATCATGGAGAAGATGAAACTTCTTAATTTATTTAATTCTGAAACGTACTGAGCCTACTTTCTATTTACTTATTCTTATCATTTCAACACTGACCTACAGAATTTGCCTTGACTAATACAGCTCAGACTTATTCTATTCATTAATTACAGTATTCAAGGATAACGCGATCTGACTGCCTTAAAATTAACTCAAAAGAATGACCCTGAATAAGTTGAAATCCTAACAATAACCTAGACATTTCATAAGTCACTTATCTCACAAAAATCTTCATTATACGACCTACTGTAGTACAGCAAGCGCCAATACAGCCTGCTAAATAAAAGATTCTAACTTCTGAAGGCTCTAACTACTAATAGGCATGTGGATAGCAAATGAAAGATTTTGTTACAGAGTAAGCAATGTATTTACCTTAAGAATGCGACAATCAGTTCAAAAAATATATAACCATCAGTAATAAATGTCAATGACGGATATGCATTTAGACCGTCCTCTCGCGCTAATACTGCAAACCTCCAACACTGCTAATTATTAACATCTAACATCCATGATGCTGACTACTCGCTCCCAACTTCCATCACTGCTGGACGTTCACCTCCAACTTCCATCACTGATGACTGTTAACTTCCAACTGCTAGTCCGATCAGCAACAGAGTCTCTTACAGAGTGCGCACAGCGCTGTCAGTGTTATTAATGCAGAACGCTACATAGCGCTGCCAACATACAAACATATAGACGTGCTACTTACAAGTGTTCTCATCTGATGTGTTTACTGCTATAATAATAATAATGTAAAGAAAGGATTAGTTGTTACAAATTTGTAAATTCAGTTCGTAGTCCGCTGATTTAATGAGTGCCATGCAATAACATCAAGTTTCTAACTGTCCAGAGTAACTGTGCTTCTACTTTTCTGTAGAGTCAGAGTCCCACTAGTGTAATTTATCTCCTGCAAATGGATTTCCTGTGTGATTTATAAACCACTTAAACCACATTTATAATTCATATACATTTATCGTCACATTAACAACTACCAGATATGCATAATTAACACTTAAATGAATGTTAGTATGTTTCAGTGCGCTTTCTGCGTAACGGCTACTCCTATGTTTGCTGCATCGAGTCGTTGGTAATGACTATACTAAAAGTGTTCCTAACAGCTGCTAATACTATCAATATGGGGAAAAGATACGCCTGTCTCACTGAGAACATCAGCTTGTTTTTCAGCTTCAGACACAATGATATTTTTCAGGTTTACTCACAGTAACTGAGTCGTCTCACTTATCATGTCGTCCACGATCCCACATCGGCAGAATCGCAGAATGTGTCTTGAGATACTTACTGCCTGCAGTGAAGTTAACCTGCTGCCGCGATACTGCATCAAAAGTTAATGTTTTCGGAAAACAATTGTAAATTTTCTACGTTTAATCTTGTGAACATAAGCTGGAGTAAACTGACCTGGTATTATCCTATAACTCTTGTAACTGTATTTTAATCCTCAAGATTACAAGCCGCATGGTTACGGAAATGCTGTCTGATAAACGACTGTAAAAACTGAAATTGCTTGATTGTAATTTTAATTAACTTTGTAGAATTAATTAGAAAATCAAAAGGGACAGGTGTCTACAGTGCTACAATGCGTGATGTCAGAGTATGTGACTTGTAACTCCAAAATACAAAGTTAACAGAAATGCTCTATAGAATTACTAATCAGATTTTGACAGAATAAATCACCAAAATGTTTCCGTAATAATGCCCTACGTATGGAGTCTGCCTAAAAAAACTTCCGAACATAGCGTAATCTACATCTACATCTACATTTATACACCGCAAGCCACCCAACGGTGTGTGGCGGAGGGCACTTTACGTGCCACTGTCATTACCTCCCTTTCCTGTTCCAATTGCGTATGGTTCGCGGGAAGAACGACTGTCTGAAAGCCTCTGTGCGCGCTCTAATCTCTCTAATTTTACATTCGTGATCTCCTCGGGAGGTATAAGTAGGGGGAAGCAATATATTCGATACCTCATCCAGAAACGCACCCTCTCGAAACCTGGCGAGCAAGCTACACCGCGATGCAGAGCGCCTCTCTTGCAGAGTCCGCCACTTGAGTTTGTTAAACATCTCCGTAACGCTATCACGGTTACCAAATAACCCTGTGACGAAACGCGCCGCTCTTCTTTGAATCTTCTCTATCTCCTCCGTCAACCCGATCTGGTACGGATCCCACACTGATGAGCAATACTCAAGTATAGGTCGAACGAGTGTTTTGTAAGCCACCTCCTTTGTTGATGGACTACATATTCTAAGGACTCTCCCAATGAATCTCAACCTGGTACCCGCCTTACCAACAATTAATTTTATATGATCATTCCACTTCAAATCGTTCCGCACGCATACTCCCAGATATTTTACAGAAGTAACTGCTACCAGTGTTTGTTCCGCTATCATATAATCATACAATAAAGGATCCTTCTTTCTATGTATTCGCAATGCATTACATTTGTCTATGTTAAGGGTCAGTTGCCACTCCTGCACCAAGTGCCTATCCGTTGCAGATCTTCCTGCATTTCGCTACAATTTTCTAATGCTGCAACTTCTCTGTATACTACAGCATCATCCGCGAAAAGCCGCATGGAGCTTCCGACACTATCTACTAGGTCATTTATATATATTGTGAAAAGCAATGGTCCCATAACACTCCCCTGTGGCACACCAGAGGTTACTTTAACGTCTGTAGACATCTCTCCGTTGATAACAACATGCTGTGTTCTGTTTGCTAAAAACTCTTCAATCCAGCCACACAGCTGGTCTGATATTCCGTAGGCTCTTACTTTGTTTATCAGGCGACAGTGCGGAACTGTATCGAACGCCTTCCGGAAGTCAAGAAAAATAGCATCTACCTGGGAGCCTGTATCTAATATTTTCTGGGTCTCATGAACAAATAAAGCGAGTTGGGTCTCACACGATCGCTGTTTCCGGAATCCATGTTGATTCCTACATAGTAGATTCTGAGTTTCCAAAAACGACATGATATTCGAGCAAAAAACATGTTCTAAAATTCTACAACAGATCGACGTCAGAGATGTAGGTCTATAGTTTTGCGCATCTGCTCGACGACCCTTCTTGAAGACTGGGACTACCTGTGCTCTTTTCCAATCATTTGGAACCTTCCGTTCCTCTAGAGACTTGCGGTACACGGCTGTTAGAAGGGGGGCAAGTTCTTTCGCGTACTCTGTGTAGAATCGAATTGGTATCCCGTCAGGTCCAGAGGACTTTCCTCTGTTGAGTGATTCCAGTTGCTTTTCTATTCCTTGGACACTTATTTCGATGTCAGCCATTTTTTCGTTTGTGCGAGGATTTAGAGGAGGAACTGCAGTGCGGTCTTCCTCTGTGAAACAGCTTTGGAAAAAGGTGTTTAGTATTTCAGCTTTACGCTTGTCATCCTCTGTTTCAATGCCATCATCATCCCGGAGTGTATGGATATGCTGTTTCGAGCCACTTACTGATTTAACGTAAGACCAGAACTTCCTAGGATTTTCTGTCAAGTCGGTACATAGAATTTTACTTTCGAATTCACTGAACGCTTCACGCATAGCCCTCCTTACGCTAACTTTGACATCGTTTAGCTTCTGTTTGTCTGAGAGGTTTTGGCTGCGTTTAAACTTGCAGTGAAGCTCTCTTTGCTTTCGCAGTAGTTTCCTAACTTTGTTGTTGTACCACGGTGGGTTTTTCCCGTCCCTCACAGTTTTACTCGGCACGTACCTGTCTAAAACGCATTTTACGATTTCCTTGAACTTTTTCCATAAACTCTCAACATTGTCAGTGTCGGAACAGAAATTTTCGTTTTGATCTGTTAGGTAGTCTGAAATCTGCCTTCTATTACTCTTGCTAAACAGATAAACCTTCCGCCTTTTTTTTATATTCCTATTAACTTCCAAATTCAGGGATGCTGCAACGGCCTTATGATCACTGATTCCCTGTTCTGCACTTACAGAGTCGAAAAGTTCGGGTCTGTTTGTTACCAGTAGGTCCAAGATGTTATCTCCACGAGTCGGTTCTCTGTTTAATTGGTCGAGGTAATTTTCGGATAGTGCACTCAGTATAATGTCACTCGATGCTCTGTCCCTACCACCCGTCCTAAACATCTGAGAGTCCCAGTCTATATCTGGTAAATTGAAATCTCCACCTAAGACTATAACATGCTGAGAAAATTTATGTGAAATGTATTCCAAATTTTCTCTCAGTTGTTCTGCCACTAATGCTGCTGAGTCGGGGGGGTCGGTAAAAGGAGGCAATTATTAACCTAGCTCGGTTGTTGAGTGTAACCTCCACCCATAATAATTCACAGGAACTATCCACTTCTACTTCACTACAGGATAAACTACTACTAACAGCGACGAACACTCCTCCACCGGGTTGCAGTTGCATTCCCAGTTCAGACACTTCACCGTGAAAATAAAACTGCCTGCATAAGAAATTAAATCTGAACAGAACCTTCCTAAGCTGGCTTGATAATGAATTCTCAATAGCACGTAACTCTGAATGATCTTATTTTGTTCTTAGTGTTCCACTTCTGGCCTTTACCAATTTTTGTAGCTTGCCTGAGGCAACGGGAGCTCTTTACTTCTCAAAGTGATGAACATAAAATATGCAGCGCAGCAGAAAGCAGTCGAAATAAAAGATAATCCTTGCACCACTGCAATGCAAGGAAGTTTTAGCCACTGTGTTCCACAATGTGCAATGCTGCAACACACGTATAACGTTCTTCCGTGAGGACACGGTGGTGGAGTTTGAACATGCCAAATGATTAAAAGAATTGACCTTTAAAAAACTATATTGTGAATAATGAAGTCATCCTCTTACTATTACAATGACCTTTACAAAAATTTATCCTCTATAACAAATTTTACTCTGCCAAGTAATTAATCTCTGAATATGGTAAAGGAGTGGTGAGATCTATAACCGCTGAGTGAAAGCCATGTGAACAAATAACTCTATTTATGTCCGAAAAATAAAAGTGATTAACTCAAAACAATAAAAAGATTCGCTAAAATCTTCCGTTATTCCATCACATATTAAATTACACTCAGTCAAGCAATACAGCAACAAGTTTACCTCATAGTCCTCACTTGTCCTATAAATCATTACCAAATCTTAATAGGTAATTAATTCTTCTCTGTATCTTTATTTCTATCTTCTGCAAGTTATTTCCTTCCACTCAGTATCATAGCCAACACCCGACTCTCTCACTAGCTGCTCTTAGAATGCCCACTGTAACGACAATGCTACTGACAGCCAAGGATCACTGTGCTTCTACTCGGAACCTTCGTGACGTACCAAACCGACTGTCGAAAACTACTGTTTGAAACATATTTAGTGTGCTACTATAAAATACGACACATCCAATGAAAATTCAAAGTTCACATCTCTAAATTAAAAACTTTACACAGTATGATCATCTTCATTGCTGTCCTCTTGGTATCACGGATCTTCATATACCATATCTTCTGGTGTTCCGAACTCTCCACACTCGAATTTTCCTCCCTGTCATCGATCGATTCGATAATAATGATATATATAAGGACAGTTTTAATGTTCCTCTGATATCTGCAAAGGCTGTGTACACTCAACGGCCTTTATTTGATACATTCTGTTCGCCCACACAAACAGCCAGTACTCTACAGTTCATACATTTCATACAACCCACATAAAGTACCTGTCACGCATTTTCCTCTTCATGGCAATTCTCGGCCGGACATTGCAGGGGCAGTGAGGACGCCCCTGGAGCATTTTTGATGAGACGTTCGATCACCCACCATACAGCACGGATTTCGCTATCTCTGACGAACAGTCGTGCTCAAAAGTATCCGAACGACCTGAATTGCATTTCACCTGATTCGCATGCAACCCACATAACGCAGCTGTCTAGCAAGTCCTCTAATCGCTCCTTGGTACAGTCGTTTGACTATTGAAAATGGTTCCAACAAGTCACCACTAGAAAACACTGCTCTGTATCGCAGTAACTCAAGATGTAAAGTCATACTACGATACTACAAATAACAGGGAACACCTTATCACAGATAAGACTGTCCTTAAGGCTTGTAAGCTCACATTTATTACAATAAATGACATACCTGAAATGTTACCACTCTCATTATTACGTCAGATAGCTAATGCACGTAGCAAGTTCGTCGTATTTGTGATTTCATCTTCAAAGTAACATACCGTACTTATTATTTAACACAAAATGACATTAAAAATTTAAGTTATTCACGAGCAGCTAGTTGAGATTATGTATGAACTTCAAATGACACGACGACCCGTCTCGTTGTGTTTATGGATTCAAACCCAGGTCATGCAGACTAAGCAAAGATTTCGTGACTGACAGAAACAAACAGTCATTACTGATTAGGCATACAGAGAGTAATATACTTCGAATGTACACAGTATCAGTTAGAAAATATGAACTTTAAATTACATAACGCAAACATTTTTAACGGACGTGAAATCCTACCCAGCATCTATTGTCCCTGTTAACGAACTACGAGAGATGTTAAATATTGCTTCTTCACAAGTAACTTACTTGAAAGGCCGTGAGGCAAAGCTCTGTGTTGGACAGGGATTCGAACCTAGAACTTAATCGGATAGATATCGAAGCACAATCAACTGTGACGTATCGCATTTTCTTGGCAGTAGCTACATGTTTTAACTGAAATGACGAGACGAAACATTAATATTTTCCTTTCCAGGCCTCCAACCCGGCACCTATCGCTGTTATATTCTAGAGAAAACGAACGTTAAATATGGGTTTGTTGCACCAGCAGCGACATGTGAGCATGTTTGAACTAGAAATAATATGACGAATAGTTCAGTGCTCACTGGGAATAGAGCCCCACACATATCGTTGTTGACAACATACAAAGAGACGTCAGCTAACGAATTTTTCTCCACCGGCACCTCGGAATAACATCTTGAACTTACAGTGATCTCGCAAATAGTTCTGTCTCACTGGGAGTCAAAAACGTCAAATAACGTTAGTGTTGACAACGAATGAAAATACATTAAAAATCGAAATTATTATCCACCAGCAGATAGGTGTTCTCATGATAGATGTTGATAATACATAATAAAATCTTTAGTGCCGGGCCATTTACGCTCAATATTTGGAGATGTTGAGGAATCTGCAGTTTTGTACAAACAACAAATCGCAACCGAGCTGTATTGTCACGAAGGGATCAAATTCCGGTCTGAGTTGCATTCCCAGTTCAGAACCAATTTTATCGACATACAGAAGCTCAGATAAGAGGTGGAATAAGTGTTCCGTGAGCCTACGTAACGTTTGTTTCGTCACTACAAATAAGTAACTAGTTTAAGAAAGGTTATTGGTGATAGAGTTTCTACATGTCGCCACCCGCCAGCCGCTGTGATCCAGCGGTTCAGGCGCTCAGTCCGGAACCGCGCGACTACTACGGTCGCAGGTTCGAATCCTGCCTCGGGCATGGATGTGTGTGATGTCCTTAGATTAGTTAGGTTTAAGTAGTTCTTAGTTCTAGGGGACTGATGACCACAGATGTTAAGTCCCATAGTGCTCAGAGCCATTTGAACCATTTTGTCGCCACTCCAGACTTGATTGTGGCTCAACCTAAGTCTACTTGGTTCTAGCCACTATTGGTCTCGTAAGAGGAATCTAAGACACATACTTCTTCGTCAGCTCTCTGGTAACGTGCTCACCTGCGAAAAAGCCTCTGTTATGGTTCGCAGTTCCAGTCTCACAGAGTGTGGTGTTTTTATCCCTTCTGTGAGAGAGCTACAAGCAATCAGATCAAACATCGCTAAGGAAATCTCAAGAAAATACTACCGGCTCATCGTGAAAATCTTACAATGCTGTACAACAGGTAACGGCTCTTTCCGCTGCTGACAAGTAAATTTTGGGTTTCTAGGAATACATAACTTTATTTATGAAATGCCACATTTGCATACATCTTGAGTATGACACAGCATACCAATTAAACACAGACCCAATCAAAATCTGAGTGTGTATTAGTTTACCAATTCGTGACGATAGAGGCACGCTTGTGTACAGATACTCAGTTTTATTAAAACAGACTTTCGTCGTAAGGTTATCGTGGGTAGCTTTATTTCATTTTTTATAATACAGTTCATAATTTTCGTGAGGTTTCCATTAGTGTTGTTAAAACAATAGTAAACATGAGAGAGAAATTAATCATCAACGATATATGTGAATTCTCTGATGTTATCTATAACCGTCTGGAAATGCACATGCCGTTTATTGATTACATGCATGTAGAAAACTTGCTCTGAGTTAAAGCTCTCAAACAAGGTTCGAAGAAGAATAAAATGCCACTACTAGACGACAGCTAATGTAGAAAATACTTTTCCGACGTATTTTGGCACGATGGCTCTACCCATACATAATACAAAAGTTTCGAGATGCATCTACTGTCTGTTAAACCTGAAATGAACAAAAGTCGCAGAAGTTAGCCCTTTTTCCACGTACGACTATTTTGGATTGAGAAGTGAAGGGATTTATGTTACAAGTTCCATTAGATTGATAACTTTAGCAGACAGCAGAATTGCGTTTTAAAAAATATAGCAGTGAATGTACTCGAACTCGCGACATCTATTCTACCGTGCGCGTTACTTCCCATTACACTACTAGCTGACACATAGCTAATATAGCTCCAGAAGACAACAACAATTCGTCCAGAACTTCTGCATTCCTCAGCGCTGTGAGATAATGCATATGGCCAGGTCAACACTTATGAGAGACAAACAGTTATACCTTTTCTTTTGCGGTGCACGACGTTTTCAACAAACAGATAGCGCAATAGAGTAGCTCAACTGGAAAGGGACACTTCCTATTTAAATTTCTGCATCCTACACTGTTGGCAGTTCTGTGTTGGTGGCAGTTACGTGATTTTATTTTGGTGATTACAGATAAAGTTGAATGTATGCACTGGGTAGCCGAGGCAGCTAGTTCATGGTGATTCGGTCAACCAAGTAATTGAATTTACTGAACATGCTGCAAATTGATACAGGGAGCCTGTGTCAGAATTCTCAGCCAGTGTGGCACAACGGCGTTATAGCGTTATGATAGCAAAATGAGCCACTGAGAAGAGCATTTAGTGGTCTGTTGGGCTGCTGCTAGGTTCATAAATGTCTGGTTCGGGTTCGATTCCAACTTCTGCCGATGAGTTTTGATAGGGAGAGGCAGATTTCATTCTCTTCTGGCTACACCAAGTGAAGAAGATATAATGGCATTGTGGTCTGAAATTCACATTAAAAATGATATTCCTACTCTACCAAGTAGACGTTAGGTTGAGCCACAATCAAGTCTGGAGTGGCGACATGTAGAAACTCTATCACCAATAACCTTTCTTATACTAGTTACTTATTTCTAGTGACGAAACAAACGCTATGTAGGCTCACAGGACACTTATTCCATCTTTTATCTGAGCTTCTGTGTGTCGATATAATTGGTTCTGAACTGGGAATGCAACTCAGACCGGAATTTGATCCCTTCGTGACAATTTAGCTCGGTTAAATTTTTTATTTGTTCAAAACTTCACATTCTTCAACATCTCCACATCATCATCATCATCATCATCATCATCATCATCGTCATTTAAGACTGATTATGCCTTTCTGCGTTCAGTCTGGAGCATAGCCCCCCTAATACAGTTCCTCCATGATCCCCTATCCAGTGCTAACATTGGTGCCTCTTCTGATGTTAAACCTATTACTTCAAAATCATTCTTAACCGAATCCAGGTACCTTCTCCTCGGTCTGCCCCGACTCCTCCTACCCTCTACTTCTGAATCCATGAGTCTCTTGGGTAACCTTGCTTCTCCCATGCGTGTAACATGACCCCACCATCTAAGCCTGTTCGCCCTGACTGCTACATCTATAGAGTTCATTCCCAGTTTTTCTTTGATTTCCTCATTGTGGACACCCTCCTGCCAGTGTTCCCATCTACTAGAACCTGCAATCATCCTAGCTACTTTCATATCCGTAACCTCAACCTTGTTGATAAGGTAACCTGAATCCACCCAGCTTTCGCTCCCATACAACAAAGTTGGTCAAAAGATTGAACGGTGCACAGATAACTTAGTCTTGGTACTGACTTCCTTCTTGCAGAAGAGAGTAGATCGTAGCTGAGCGCTCACTGCATTAGCTTTGCTACACCTCGCTTCCAGTTCTTTCACTATGTTGCCATCCTGTGAGAATATGCATCCTAAGTACTTGAAACCGTCCACTTGTTCTAACTTTGTTCCTCCTATTTGGCACTCAATCCGTTTATATTTCTTTCCCACTGACATTACTTTCGTTTTGGAGATCCTAATCTTCATACCATAGTCCTTACATTTCTGATCTAGCTCTGAAATATTACTTTGCAAACTTTCAATCGAATCTGCCATCACAACTAAGTCATCCGCATATGCAAGACTGCTTATTTTGTGTTCACATATCTTAATCTCACCCAGCCAGTCTATTGTTTTCAACATATGATCCATAAATAATATGAACAACAGTGGAGACAGGTTGCAGCCTTGTCTTACCCCTGAAACTACTCTGAACCATGAACTCAATTTACCGTCAACTCTAACTGCTGCCTAACTATCCATGTAAAGACCTTTAATTGCTTGCAAAAGTTTGCCTCCTATTCCATAATCTTGTAGAACAGACAATAACTTCCTCCTAGGGACCCGGTCATATGCCTTTTCTAGATCTATAAAGCATAGATACAATTCTCTGTTCCACTCATAACACTTCTCCATTATTTGCCGTAAGCTAAAGGTCTGGTCCTGACAACCTCTAAGAGGCCTAAACCCACACTGATTTTCATCCAATTGGTCCTCAACTAATACTCGCACTTTCCTTTCAACAATACCTGAGAAGATTTTACCCACAACGCTGATTAATGAGATACCTCTGTAGTTGTTACAATCTTTTCTGTTTCCATGTTTAAAGATGGGCGTGATTACTGCTTTTGTCCAGTCTGATGGAACCTGTCCCGACTCCCAGGCCATTTCAATTATCCTGTGTAGCCATTTAAGACCTGTCTTTCCACTGTATTTGATGAGTTCCGACTTAATTTCATCCACCCCAGCCGCTTTATTGCACTGCAATCTATTGACCATTTTTTCCACTTCCTCAAATGTGATCCTATTTCCATCATCATTCCTATCCCATTCTACCTCGAAATCTGAAACATTACTGATCGCATTTTCACCTACATTGAGCAACTCTTCAAAATATTCCCTCCATCTGCCCAAGGCATCCAAAGGATTCACCAGCAGTTTTCCTGACCTGTCCAAAATACTTGTCATTTCCTTCTTACCTCCCTTTCGAAGACTGCTAATTACACTCCAGAATGGTTTTCCAGCAGCTTGACCCATAGTCTCCAACCTGTTTCCAAAGTCTTCCCGCGATTTCTTCTTGGATGCTGCAATTATCCGTTTGGCTTTGTTTCTTTCTTCAACATAACTTTCTCTGTCTACCTGGGTTCTGGTATGTAGCCATTTTTGATACGCCTTCTTTTTCCTTTTACAGGCTGCCTTGACTGTATCATTCCACCAAGCTGTTTGCTTCATCCTACTTTTACACACTACTGTTCCAAGACATTCTTAGGCACTTCTAATACTGTGTCCCTGTACCTTGTCCATTCCTTTTCCAATGACTGTAATTGACTACATTCAACTAACTGGTACCTTTCTGAGATCGCTGTTATGTACTTGTGCCTGATTTCCTTATCCTGAAGTTTCTCCACTCTTATCCTCCTACATATGGACCTGACCTCCTGCACTTTCGGCCTCACAATCCCAATTTCACTGCAGATTAAATAATGATCAGTGTCATCAAAGAATCCCCTGAATACACGTGTGTCCCTCACAGCCTTCCTGAATTCCTGATCTGTTATTATATAGTCAATGACAGATCTGGTTCCCCTGCCTTCCCAAGTATATCGGTGAAAGTTCTTATGTTTTAAAAAGGAGTTTGTGATTACTAAGCCCATACTGGCACAGAAATCCAAGAGTTGTTTCCCGTTCCTGTTGGCCTCCATATCCTCTCCAAATTTACCCATAACCTTTTCATACCCTTCTGTTCGATTTCCAATCCTGGCATTAAAACCACCCATGAGCAGAACACTGTCTTTGTCCTTTACTCTAACAACTACATCACTGAGTGCCTCATAAAAACTATCCATCTTATCTTGATCTGTCCCTTCACAATGCGAATATACTGACACAGTCCTAATTTTCTTGCTAGACACTGTCAAATCTATCCACATCAGTCGTTCGTTTACATACCTTATTGCAACTACGCTGGGTTCCATTTCTTTCCTGATGTAAAGCCCTACACCCCATTGTGCTATTCCTGCTTTGACTCCTGACAGGTAGACCGTGTATTCTCCCACTTCCTCTTCTTTCTCACCCCTTACCCGAATGTCACTAACAGCTAAAACGTCCAGCCCCATCTTACGTGCAGCATCTGCCAGCTCTACCTTCTTCCCCAAGTAGCCCACATATTGCGCGTAAATGGGTTCGAATCCTGGCCTGGCACTAAAGATTTCAGTATGTATTATCAACATCTATCATGAGAACACCTATCTGCTGGTGGATAAAAATTTCTATTTTTAATGTATTTTCATTCGTTGTCAACACCAACGATATTTGACGTTTTTGACTCCCAGTGAGACAGAACTATTTGCGAGATCACTGTAAGTTCAAGATGTTATTCCGAGGTGCCGGTGGAGAAAAATTCGTTAGCTGACGTCTCTTTGTATGTTGTCAACAACGATATGTGTGGGGCTCTATTCCCAGTGAGCACTGAACTATTCGTCATATTATTTCTAGTTCGACATGCTCACATGTCGCTGCTGGTGCAACAAACCCATATTTAACGTTCGTTTTCTCTAGAATATAACAGCGATAGGTGCCGGGTTGGAGGCCTGGAAAGGAAAATATTAATGTTTCGTCTCGTCATTTCAGTTAAAACATGTAGCTACTGCCGAGAAAATGCGATATGTCACAGTTGATTGTGCTTCGATATCTATCCGATTAGGTTCTGGGTTCGAATCCCTGTTCAACACAAAGCTTTACCTCACGGCATTTCAAATAAGTTACTTGGTAAGAAGCAATATTTAACATCTCTCGTAGTTCGTTAACAGGGACAATATGTGCTGGGTAGTAATTCGCGCCCGTTAAAAATGTTTGCGTTATGTAATTTAAAGTTGATAATTGCAAACTGATACTGTCTAAAATCGAGGTATATCACTCTCTGTATGCCTAATCAGTAATGACTGTTAGTTTCCGTCAGTCACGAAATCTTTGCTTGACCCTTCGAAACTGGGCACATTCCCGCATTCATACCTATTCATTGCGAACAACAAAATTTCGATGCTCTAGTTCTCTGCGTAGCACTGCTCGTGAATAACTTAAATTTTTAATGTTATTTTGTGTTAAATAATAAGTACGGTATGTTACTTTGAAGATGAAATCATGAATACGACGAACTTGCTACGTGCATTACCTATCTGACGTAATAATGAGAGTGGTAACATTTCAGGTATGTCATTTATTGTAATAAATGTGAGCTTACAAGCCTTAAGGACAGTCTTATCTGTGATAAGGTGTTCCCTGTTATTTGTAGTATCGTAGTATGACTTATCATCTTGAGTTACTGCGATACAGAGCAGTGTTTTCTAGTGGTGACTTGTTGGAACCATTTTCAATAGTCAAACGACTGTACCAAGGAGCGATTAGAGGACCTGCTAGACAGCAGCGTTATTTGGGTTGCATGCGAATTAGGCGAAGTGCAATTCAGGTCGTTCGGATACTATTGTGCATGACTGTACATCTTTGCTCACATGGACCGCTGCCTATGAAGACAACATTTTAGCACAGACAACGAACTGCAGATCAGCGTACACAAGTGACGGAAAGCACAGGCGGCTACCCTCTCTGACGAGGCTATTGGAAAGTTGGTAAAAGTGTCGAAGACTAAGCGGCCACCATGTAACGAAGTAATTGCAAGACGTGGAAAATTGCTGCAAATAAAACATTTTTGATTTTCTCTGTGGTTTCCATTTCACGACCGAACGGACCTTACTTTCCGAAGAGCCCTCTTATTTACAGATACATTCCCGCATTCATACCTATTCATTGCGAACAACAAAATCTCGATGCTCTAGTTCTCTGCGTAGCACTGGGTGTAGAGATCCCACTCCAGTTTTCGCAGAAGTAGACAGAGTGCGTACAGTTACGTACGATTGTCCTTCCTCGACATATCCAGGCGAGACGTTGTGCCTACATTGAAAGTGGGCTCCTATCCAGTGCGAGGATGGACGCCCGCACTCTGTAGACCACTTCGAAACTGGGCTCAGTACTACGTCTGAGGCACGCTTTCTCAAACATAGGTTAGAACGATTAATTTATCTTGTCGTCTTACTTGCATTGCCCAAAACTTAACAACTCCACACTGCACTTGCTTATGGGTATCCATCGCACAGCTATGCTGATCCTAATAGCTGCACGTAGCATTTCATTACCCCTGTAGAATCTGCGCTGTGACGCCACTTCGCCAGCCTGGCTAAGCCTCCAGCTTGTGGCCCAGGAACAAATACTGACGGCATTATAGGCCTTGCAAGCGTTCAACTCGACCGAGGCTTACACGTTAACTAATGTTTAAGACTTCCATTAAATATTACTACTGTCCAGCCTTGTTACTAGTGGTAAACGGAATATTAAATTAAACTTACTCATCTATAGCTGCAGTCTAAGAGTGTCAATTGCTTAATTAATAGCTACATGTTCAATTTATTCGAGAATACTAGAAATGCTGCTTAACAAGAATGAAGTTTCGTACCCAGCAGACATCTTAAGACGCGCGCAGAACTAACACTACAACGACTACCTCTACTAACCTGCGTGAATGAGCACAATAAGAATTTGTTTTTGCATGACGTGTTGTTGTTGCTGATTCTTTCAGACGAATAAAGGTACATTGGTCGGTGCTGCTTCATCGCATTTAATGAACTTTAGTATTCCCTTCCAGTGAAGCAATCATCTGGATTGTTGTTATTGTCTTCAGCACGAAGTCTGGTTTGATACAACTGCCCACAGCAGCCTTTGCTATGCAAGCCTCTTCATCTCATTCGGATTGTAAGTTGTTTAAATTATTCCAAAGTGGACTGTACTGTTAAAACTTCGTTTGCAACTGAAGTACTACACAAGTTCTACGTCATAAGCAAACATATGATTCTTTGAGTAATTTGTTTAGGATTTGTCAATGAAAATTGAATCGAAGCGCGTCAAACCATCAGTACTTCAGTTTTGTAACCCCCCCCCGCCCATGAACCATGGACGTTGCCGTTGGTGGGGACGCTTTCGTGCCTCAGCGATACAGTTAGCCGTACCGTAGATGCATCCACAATGGAGGGGTATCTTCTGAGAGGCCAGACATACGTGTGTTTCCTGAAGAGGGGCAGGAGCCTTTTCAGCAGTTTCAAGGGCAACAGTCTGGATGATTGACTGACCTGGCCTTGTAACACTAACCAAAACGGCCTTGCTGTGCTGGTACTGCGAACGGCTGAAAGCAAGGGGAAACTACAGCCGTAATTTTTCCCAAGGGCATGCAACTTTACTGTATGGTTAAATGATGATGCCGTCCTCTTGGGTAAAATATCCGGGAGGTAAAATAGCCCCCATTTGGATCTCCGGGCGGGGACTACTCAGGAGGACATAAATTATATAATGGTAAGACAGAGATTCAGACAGCAGGTTTTAAATTGTAAGACATTTCCAGGGGCAGATGTCGACTCTGACCACAATCTATTGGTTATGAACTGTTGATTAAAACTGAAGAAACCGCAAAAAGGTGGGAATTTGAGGAGATGGGACCTCGGTAAACTGAAAGAACCAGAGGTTGTAGAAAGTTTCAGGTAGAGCATTAGGGAACGATTAACAAGAATGGGATGAAGAAATACAGTAGAAGAATAATGGGTACCTTTGAGAGATGAAATAGTGAGGTCAGCAGAGGATCACGTAGGTAAAAAGACGAGGGCTAATAGAAATCCTTGGGTAGCAGAATATATATTGAATGTAATTGATGAACGGAGAAAATACAAAAATGCAGTAAATGAAGCAGGCAAAAAGGAATACCAACGTCTCAAAAATGAGACAGACGGAAGTGCAAAATGGCTAAGCAGGGATGGCTAGAGGACAAAAATAAGGATGAGCAGGCGCATATCGCTCGGGGTAAGATAGATACTGCCTACAGGAAAATTAGACACCTTTCGAGAAAAGAGAACCACTTGCATGGATATCAAGAGCTCAGATGGAAACCCAGTTCTAAGCAAAGAAGGGAAAGCAGAAAGGTGGAAGGAGTATATAGAGGGTCTATACAAGGCCGATGTTATTGAGGACAATATTATGGAAATGGAAGAGATTGTAGATGAAGATGAAATAGGAGATATGGTACTGCGTGAAGAGTTTGACAGAGCACTGAAAGACCTAAGGCAAAACAAGGCCCTGGGAGTAGCCAACATTCCATTAGAACTACTGACAGCCTTGGGAAAGCCAGGCATAACAAAACTCTACCATCTAGTCAGCAAGATGTGTGAGACAGGCGAAATACCCTCAGACTTCAAGACGAATATAATAATTCCAATCCCAAAGAAAGCAGGTGTTGACAGATGTGAAAATTACCGAACTATCAATTTAATAAGCCACGGCTGCAAACTACCAACACGAATTCTTTACAGACGAATGGAAAAATGGGTAGAAGCCAACCTCGGGGAAGATCAGTTTGGATTCAGTTTGGACTCTGTAGAAATGGAACACGTGAGGCAATACTGACCCTACATCTGAGAAAATAGATTAAGGAAAGGCAAACCTACTTTTCTAGCATTTGTAGACTTAGAGAAAGTTTTTGACAATGTTGACTGGAATACTCTCTTTCAAATTTTGAAGGTGGCAGGGGTAAAATACAGGGAGCGAAAAGCTATTTACAATTTGTACGGAAACCATATGGTAGTTATAAGAGTCGAGGGGCATGAAAGGGAAGCAGTGGTTGGGAATGGAGTGAGACAGGTTTGTAGCCTATTCCAGATGTTATTCAATCTGTATATTGAGCAAGCAGTAAAGGAAACAAAAGAAAACTTCGGAGTAGGAATTAAAATCCATGGAGAAGAAATAAAACTTTGAGGTTCGTGGATGACGTTGTAATTCTGTCAGCGAGAGCAAAAGACCTGGAAGAACAGTTGAACGGAATGGACAGTGTCTTGAAAGGAGGATATAAGATGAACATCAACAAAAGCGAAACGAGGGTAATGGAATGTAGTCGAATTAAATCGGGTGATGCTGCGGGAATTAGATTTGGAAATGAGACGCTTAAAGTACTAAATGAGGTTTGCTATTTGGGGAGCAAAATAACTGATGATGGTCGAAGTAGAGAGGATATAAAATGTAGACTGGCAGTGGCAAGGAAATCGTTTCTGAAGAAGATAAATTTGTTAACATCGAGTATAGATTTAAGTGTCATGAAGTCGTTTTTGAAAGCATTTGTATGGATTGTAGCCATGTATGGAAGTGAAATGTGCACGATGAATTGTTTGGACAAGAAACGAATAGAAGCTTTCGAAATGTGGTGCTACAGAAGCTTGCTGAAGATTAGATGGGTAGATCACATAACTAATTGGTATTGAATAGCGTTGGAGAGAAGAGAAATTTGTGGCACAACTTGACTAGAAGAAGGGATCGGTTGGTAGGACATGTTCTAAGGCATCAAGGGATCACCAATTTGATATTGAAGGGCAGCGTGGAGGGTAAAAATCGTAGAGGGAAACCAAGAGGTGAATACACTAACCAGATTCAGAAGGATATAGGTTGGAGTAGGTACTGGGAGATAAGGAAGCCTGCAGAGGATAGAGTAGCACGGAGACTGCATCAAACCAGTCTCTGGACAGATGACCGCAACAGAAACAACATATTCCACGTTTACGAGGAACTCCACATCGCGGTTCTAAAAAAGAATGCAATAAATCAAATCCAAAATAGTAAGAGAACAATACAACGGTGAAGATGATACACAAAAATCTTACCAAAGGATCCATGTATGGTTTTAGCTGTTTGACTGCTTGCAGCACATAAATCCGTCTTGAATATAACTACACCCGGTGCTAGTGATGTATACAAGGTAATTCAGCTGCCGCTACCGATGTTGTTCTATGCAACCTGCTGTGTTATATATGGCCTTCAAAAACCACGGATGAGAGTCTGTCTCTCGCTATGCGCAAATATTAGTCCCACAGAAAATACGAACAGGACTTCTTGCAGGAAATTTAATATAGATAAATTTTGTACAGGGATAAGTTTTCGCTGAACGCCATGGTTTTTAGAGTTATTTAAGAAAAACGTACAAAAGTGGCCTTCAGACGCACCTCCACACTCTCATCACCAGTTATGATTTCTAGCATGTTGATCGTGATTCTCCCTCCTACTAGTACACAAAAACTTCCTACTACCTGAACTATTCCCCATATCTGACTTTTTTTGGTCTGTATTGATTGCGTTGTTACATCACCAGCATAGCCGGCTATGTCAACATTAATTTAAACGTGCCAGTGAGGGAATGAAATAAAAACAATTTTTGTGACAGTCATGGGAAACCTAGTTATGTTAACAAGTCGATCCAAACGTAACCCTTGCAAGCACAGGAGATTCATAGTCAGAAAGCCTGTCGAATGCAACAATGTAATTGTTTATTTATGCTGTAAGATCTTACAAAATTTTAAAATTTGTTAGTGGTCAGCTAAGCGAGTGGCGTTATAAGGACAGTCAATGAAGATAAAAGAAGGATGTTGGAAATAATTCGTGCAGTCGCAAACTTTTGTAGAGTTGTAGGAGAACGTGTCATGAACAACACACTAGAAATTCTGGCCGATAAAGGTTTCATGTGGGATGGAGGTGCGTTTGAAGGTAACTTTTATACGTTTTTCTTGAATAATTCGGAAACTACGGCCTCTAGTGCGAACGTATCTCCTTACAAAATTGAACTACATTGAATCAACTACAAAAAGGTCCTGTTCACTTTTTCTGTATGAGCAATAATTTCGCGTACCGAATGAGACAATATTTTTGAAGGCCAAATGTATCATTGCGATTTGCATAAAAAGATATCGGTAGGGGCAGCTGTATCGCCCTGTACAGGCGGCAGGAGTTTAAAGGGACTGTGACGCTAATGTACGAGGATTTACACATTTCGATATTTTACGAAACATAAATAACGCAAGTTGACCTAAAGCGCTTCATGAAGTTTTCCTTACAACAATTACTTCAATATTAGAACACAGTAATAGCACTTTTGACATCTTCTTTTGAAAGGCGACACCCGCTGTAAGTTCTCAACGCAAGTTCAGGTCTGTTCCAGTTTTTACATGACAGAGGAACTAATGCAATAGATCCAGATCTCGTTAACAGAGTAAATAACAGAGGACTGGAATACAACTTTCAGTTGAGAGAAATAGAATTTAGTTCGTCGAGAATGAGGCTTGTAATGAATGGAACCACGAAAGAGATGCCTGAATGTTGCCCACCTTTCATACTACTGAAATGACAATGACAACATATAGGCTGCCAAACTGTGTACTGAATTCGCGCGGTATTTTTTAAATGCATAATGGGGCCTAACATTTAAGTGCCTGAGATTCATCGTAATTTTACTCGTGAAACTCGAGAGAGGCATCATCGAGAAGATCGCTGACCAGGAGAAGAAAACCTCTTGTGACTACACAAAAGTCATTGTCCTAGTATTGCTGAATTACCTCGAACAAAAAAGAAGTGATGAAATATATCGTTTTACTTCACTATGCAACGTCCCCTTAGAAAAATTATTAATTACTGTGCTGGTAAACTTCTACGTTACTTGATACAAAGACAGCTGAGGAAAACTGAACGTACTCAGACAGTTCTCTCTTTACTTATTCTGATCATCACTAAACTGATACACAATATTTTTTTAGCGCAACGCAATCTGTCTTTCAATAATCCCTACAAAAGAATGGCCCTGACTAACAATAACCTATACCTTTCATGAATCACTTACCTCACAAAAATCTTCGTTACTCCAAGTACTGCAATACAGCGAGCGCCAATACTGCCAGCTAAATAATCGATTCTAACTACTGAAGGCATACTTAGCAAATGAAAGCTTTTGATAGAGAACAAACAATGTATTTACCATTATATACCAATTAAACAAATTTCCTTTTTCTGAAGGATACACGTCCAGATCGTCCGCTCAAAACTCTGGCATCTCTCTCTTCACATCCAACACTGCTAGCGGCTCACCTCCAACTGCACAACGCTACGAGCTGTTCACATCCAACTGCCCAACACTACAATAGCGAATATTCCAACAATGCCAACCAGCCGCAGACTGCACACAGCACAGTCAGTGATTTTCATACGTGGCGCTACGTTTCGTTACCAACATAAAAACCTAAACAGCCTACTTACAACTGTAATGTTTTGTTAATGTCGATAAACAAGTAAACGCACCAAACAGCGTTGATAATTTAGCACAGGGAGCTCAGCACAGCCGGGACTCGGCGTGGGACGAGCCACGCCGCATTCATTGTCAGCAGTAAACGCAGCAATGGAAAGGTTGATAAGGTTGAACAGTGAATACCCAAGTCAGCTGAAGACATTCATCAATCTAATTCCATATATCGGGTATAATAACGACTGAAGACGAAATATAGGATCTGTGTCGGGAAACTGTCATAGTCGTACACCCGCTGTTAAAGAGGACAACTTTCCTTTGATTCGATATGGCCAGCGGAGATGGCTTAGTTCCATTCTCCGACTTATTATAAAGTATCGGGTAAGTACTCTTGTGGACTGCCATTGTGAGTGTTTGTGTTGTACAGCCTTATGTTCATATCGTTTGAGTGTGAGATGTAAGACAAATAGCCTACTCCTCTTGAGGACCATCAACAAGACAATCGAGCGTAACATATCCAGCAAAGAAATGGAACGGCGTCAACTGCGCATTTACTCAAACAGAAATCCGCGGGGCACAGGCCCAAGTTCTGGTGAATAGGAACCCTCCTCCAAATACCAGTGATGAAATTTTCCTCAGCCACAAGAACTAGATCCCAGCTGCATGTCGAACATTATTATTATGACGTGCGTTAAGGAAGTGGTGACGGACGCTGGTGGAAAGCAAGTACCCATTCCAGGTACAGTAGTCGATTCAGCGCCACAATCGCGAGAGTGTAGTGGGGGAATTTTTTGCTATCGTCAAATACTGATTTCATCTACATGCCCCCTGTACGATACACGCCTTTACTCGTTTGCTCAATGCATCGACCGTGACATCGGCAGATTTACAAAGCCACTGTGTGACACTTACAGAGACTGTGTAGTTAATACCTAAATAATCATCACATAAATGTCAAATAACTGTGTTCCTATGACAGCTCTGAAATTTTGCGAAATAAATATCACGATGCTGCGATCTAATCATTCTCCGATTAAGAGAAAGAAAACGGTTTGGCAGTGAATAAGTAATTTCGAAACCGTTAGTACATTTATTACAGCCTAAGTGAATCATAAAAGAAGAAACATGTTTCGGAAGGCATATTATTGGTTCCGACTACGGTCATACTAATACAGACTGTAGCAGTGTATTGCTTCCTTTCGATTTATGTAACATGCCCAGACCGCTATTCATTTCTGTATATTCATTTTTGTATATCTCCCTATTTATTTTCATTTGCTTAGTGATTAACCTGACGTTATGCTGTAGCGCCTTTTTTCGTCTTAAACGTATAACCAGTGCTGTTGCCCGCACTGCTTTAGTAGTTGACTAAAGTCGTTGTTGATCACAATCGTTCTGTCGTCCGCTAAACTGATTTAGCTTTTGCTAGACGTATTACAAAAATGAGAAAGTACTGCAGGCATTCAGTGGTCAGTAATAAATTTCTACAAGATAGCTGATTACAGGTGATAGATTATTTCATTTTAACGCGTAACTGCCGGGTTTATTTTGTAAGACTCTAACAAAAATCTGAGATCTCTCCTACAATATTCCATTGTTCTAAAAGTATTTCCATTTCTGATTCTGTCTCAAGGGTGCAGATCTAACACAGAACAAGGTAGACCTAGAAAATATCGGTTTCACAGTTGTAAATTTACTGTCGTGACTGTAATGTGAAAGAGCTTGAGCGCCGAGTGCTCATAGAAAGAATTGAAACACCAATCGCTATACATGGCTAGAGCTGGAAGTAATTTCAGCCCAAGTTTTTACCAGCAACCTAGCGGTTTTCATAAAAGATAAATTAAATTCAGTTTGTGATAGTCTGCTTCTTATTGCTAGTAGTAGTTTATCTTATATTGAAACTACATCTACGTCACACTCCGAAAGCCACATAATGGTGTGTGGCGGAGCGTACTTTCGGTACCACTATCTGATCCCTCCAATCATGTTCCACTCGCGAATAGTGCGTGGGAAGAATGGTTGTCGGTAAGCCTCTGTATTGGCTCTAATTTCTCGAATTTTCTCCTCGTTGTCAATACGCGAGATGTATGTGGGGCGGAAGTAATATGTTGTTTGACTCCTCTTGAAAAGTTCTGTCCCGAAATTTCAATAGTAAATTTCTCCGTGATGCACAACGTCTCTCTTTTAACATCTGCGAGTGGAGTTTGTTTAGCATCTCCGTAACGCTCTCTCGCCAGCTAAACGATCCCGTGACGAGTCGCGCCGCTCTGCGTTGAATCTTCTCTATCACTTCTATCAGCCGTACCTGATAGGGATACCAGATAAATGAACAGTACTCAAGAATCGGGTGAACAAGCGCCTTATAAACCACTTGCTTTGTGGATGAATTATATTTCCTGAACATTCTTCCGATGAATCTGAGTCTTGTGTCTGCTTTTCCCACTATCTGTTTTATATGGTCATTCCGCTTAATGTCGCTCTGGATAGTTACGCCTAGATATTTTACGGCAGACGCTGTCTCCACCTGTTCGTCATCAGTAGTATAGCTATACAGTAGAGGATATATTTTCCTATGTATGCGCAATATGTTACACTTATTTACGTTCAGGGTCAACTGCCAGAGTCTGCACCATTCATTACTGCTCAGCAGGTCGTTCTGCAAATTCTTACTATCTTCTAGCGTTGCTACTTTGGTATAAACAACTGCATCATCTGCGAAGAGCCTTAAAGAGCATTCAACGCTCTCTTAGGTCATTTATACAGAGCGTTACAGAAAGGTACGGCCGAACTTTCAGGAAACATTCCCCACACACAAAGAAAGAAAATATGTTATGTGGACATGTGTCCGGAAACGCTTACTTTCCATGTTAGAGCTCATTTTATTACTTCTCTTCAAATCACATTAATCATGGAATGGAAACATACAGCAACAGAACGTACCAGCGTGTCTTCAAACACTTTGTTACAGGAAATGTTCAAAATGTCCTCCGTTAGCGAGGATACATGCATCCACCCTCCGTCGCATGGAATCCCTGATGCACTGATGCAGCCCTGGAGAATGGCGTATTGTATCACAGCCGTCCACAATACGAGCACGAAGAGTCTCTACATTTGGTACCGGCGTTGCGTAGACAAGAGCTTTCAAATGCCCTCATAAATGAAAGTCAAGAGGGTTGAGGTCAGGAGAGCGTGGAGGCCATGGAATTGGTCTCCCTCTACCAATCCACCGGCGTTGCGTAGACAAGAGCTTTCAAATGCACTCATAAATGAAAGTCAAGAGGGTTGAGGTCAGGAGAGCGTGGAGGCCATGGAATTGGTCTCCCTCTACCAATCCACCGGCGTTGCGTAGACAAGAGCTTTCAAATGCCCTCATAAATGAAAGTCAAGAGGGTTGAGGTCAGGAGAGCGTGGAGGCCATGGAATTGGTCTCCCTCTACCAATCCATCGGTCACCGAATCTGTTGTTGAGAAGCGTACGAACACTTCGACTGAAATGTGCAGGAGCTCCATCGTGCATGAGCCACATGTTGTGTCGTACTTGTAAAGGCACATGTTCTAACAGCACAGGTAGAGTGTCCCGTATGAAATCATGATAACCTGCTCCAATGAGCGTAGGTGGAAGAACATGGGGCCCAATCAAGACATCACCAACAACGCTTGCTCAAACGTTCACAGAAAATCTGTGTTGATGATGTGACTGCACAAATGCGTGAAGATTCTCGTCAGCCCACAAATGTTGATTGTGAAAATTTACAATTTGATCACGTTGGAATGAAGCCTCATCCGTAAAGAGAACATTTGCACTGAAATGAGGAATGACACATTGTTGGATGAACCATTCGCAAAAGTGTACCCGTGGAGGCCAATCAGCTGCTGATAGTGCCTGCACACGCTGTACATGATACTGAAACAACTGGTTCTCCCGTAGCACTCTCCATACAGTGACGTGGTTAACGTTGCCTTGTACAGCAGCAACTTCTCTGACGCTGACATTAGGGTTATCGTCAACTGCACGAATTGCCTCGTCCATTGCAGGTGTCCTCGTCGTTCTAGGTCTTCCCCAGTCGCGAGTCATAGGCTGGAATGTTCCGTGCTCCGTGCTAAGACGCCGATCAATTGCTTCGGACGTCTTCCTGTCGGGACACCTTCGTTCTGGAAATCTGTCTCGATACAAACGTATCGCGCCACGGCTATTGCTCCGTGCTAATCCATACATCAAATGGGCATCTGCCAACTCCGCATTTGTAAACATTGCACTGACTGCAAAACCACGTTCGTGATGAACGCTAACCCGTTGATGCTACGTACTGATGTGCTTGATGCTAGTACTGTAGAGCAATGAGTCGCATGTCAACACAAGCACCGAAGTCAACATTACCTTCCTTTAATTGGGCCAACTGGGGGTGAATCGAGGAAGTACAGTACATACTGACGAAACTAAAATGAGCTCTAACATGGAAATTAAGCGTTTCCGGACACATGTCCGCATAACATCTTTTCTTTACTTATGTGTGAGGAATGTTTCCTGAAAGTTTGGCCGTACCATTTTGTAACACCCTGTATATATTGTAAACAGCAACGGTCCTATCACACTTCCCTGTGGTACTCCGGATATCACCTTTACATCTGTCGATTTAGCTCCGTTAAGAGCGACGTGTTGAGTTTTACCTGCAAGAAAGTCTTGAATCAAATCGCAGGTCTACTCCGATACTCCGTAGGTTCGCTTTTTTTATTTTTCATTAAACGGAAATGCGGGACGGTGTGAAATCCCTTACTGAAATCAAGGAACACGGCGTCAACCTGAGCGCCGTTGTCCACTACGCTGTAGATCTCATGAATGAACAGAGCGGGTTTCCTATTTCTACAACAGATTGACGTCAACGACATATGTCTACAATTTTGTAGATCTGTCTTACGGCCTTTCTTAAAAACGGGAATGACCTGCGCTTTTTTCCAGTCGTTAGGTACCTTTCGTTTCTAGAGCGAACTACGTTAAATTACTGCTCGAAGGAGAGCAAGTTATTTCGCATAATCTTTATAGAATCTTATAGGTATCTCATCTGGTCCTGAAGCCTTTCCACTCCTAAGCGATTGTAGCTGCTCTTCAATTCCGCGATCGGTTATCTCAGTATCTGCCATTTCGGCGTTCCCACGACGATTTAAAGGAGGGACAGTGTTATGATCTTCCGCGGTGAAACTAAAGTAGATAGTTGCTGTGACTGGTTATGGGTGAAGGCTACACTCAGAAACTAGAAAAAATTAACAATGCCATTCTTTTACCGACCCCCCTGACTCAGACGATACAGTTTTTCAATGTATCAACGAATATTTGAGTGTTATTTCGAATATGTGATTCGACTCACACAAGTGTAGGTGTTGATGACATCAATCTACTGCAGTCTTGGCGAAAACATGTGCTTAAGCCGAAATTGAATCAGAGCCATACGTCCATGAGCCAACACGACGTGTAAATGCTTACGATATCATACTAGACCTCATAGGAACAAACGATCCTGAAAAAACAAAAGGTGATTAAAAATTTGGCTAACACATTCCTAAGAAACAGCCTCTGTTCCTTTCAAACTGCAACATTAGCGTCGACCAGATGTAGCTTAAATTCAAAGAAATATTGTTTGAGAGCAACTGAGATTTTCATATCAAGTAAAATAATAATGAACGGAACAGATTCTCATTAGTACACAAATCAGGTGAGGATACTGTTGCAGATTCTTGTAACAGTTTTCACAACGGAACTGTCACAAAATCTGGCAGAAAATAGTCCAAAGTGATTCTGGTCGTATGTCGTATGTAAAGTGCACCAGCGATAAGCCGCAATCAAAACTTTCACTTCACGCTAACAATTTAAATGGTATCGATGAGTGCGCCACTAAAGAAGATGCACTAAAAATTCCAGAATTCGGATAAACAACAGCTGTCAGCACGAGTAATGTAGAAGTAGATACCCTCAGTGCAGCGAGCCTTCCGGTCTAGACTGCAGTAGGATTTTGGAACATATACTGTGTTCGAACTTTACTATGAAATACGGTCTACTGACGAACGACCAGCACGCATTCGGAAAATATCGTTCTTGTGAAACACAACTATCTCTTTATACACGAAGTAATGAGTGTTGTCAATAGAGGATCTCAAAGTGGTTCCATATTTTTAGATTTCCAGAAAGCTTTTAAGGCCGTTCCTCACAAGCGCCTTTTAATCAATACCTTGCCTAAGTAGTATCACTTCAGTTGTGCTACTGGAGTCGTGATATCCCGTCAGAAATGTCACCATTCACAGTAACTGATTGTAAGTCATGGAGTGAAACACAAGTGATGTATATCCTAAGAGTTAGTATGAATAGAGGTCATTGTTGGCAACCGGAATAAAATAATAATTGGATCCTTTTATCGACCTCCCGATTCAGATTATACAGTTGCTGAGGAGTTCAAAGAAAACTTGAGTTTGATTTCGAACACGTACCCGACTAATGCGATAATAGTTGGTGGTGACTTTAATTTACCCTCGATATGTTGGCAAAAATACATGTTTAATTATTTCGAGCAGTTAGTTCATGAGCCCACGCGAATAGTAAGCGGTTGTGAAAACACACCTGACCTCCTAGTACTAAATAATCCTGAGTTAATAACGATCATCAAAACCGATTCAGGGATTAGTGAACACAAGGTTGTCGAAGCGAGATTGAATATGGTAATCCTCAAATCCTCGAAAAATAAGCGAAACGTATACCTATTTGAAAACGCAGATAAAAATTCACTTGACGCTTTCCCAGAGAAACAATCGCCACTCATTCCAAATTAATAAAATAAGAGTAGACCAGATGTGGCTTAAATTCAAAGAAATAGCTTCGTCAGCGATTGAGAGATTTATACCAAATAAATTAACAAACGACGGAGCTGATCCTCCTTGGTACACAGAACACTGTTGCAGAAACAACGAAACAAACATGCCAAATTTAAATAGACGCCAAATCCCCAAGTTTTGCGATCTTTTACAGAAGCTCTAAATTTAGCGCGGACTTCAATGCGAGATGCTTATAACAGTTTCCACAAAGAAACTTTGTCCTGAAACCTGATAGAAAATACAAAGAGATTCTGGTCGTATGTGAAGTATGTTAGCGGCAAGAAACAATCAATGCCTTCACTGCGCTATAGCAATGGAGTTACTATCAAAGACAGTACTACCAAAGCAGAATTACTTAATACAGCCTTCCGAAATACCTTCACAAAAGAAGACGAAGTAAATATTCCAGGATTCGAATCGAGAACAGTTGCCAACATGAGTAACGTAGAAGTCAATATCCTCGGAGTAGTGAAGCATCTTAAATCACTTAATAAAAGCAAGTATTCTGGTCCGGACTGTATACCAATTAGGTTCCTTTCGGAGTATGCTGATGCATTAGCTCCATACTTAACGATCATATACAACCATTCGCTCGACGAAAGATCAGTACCCAAAGACTGGAAAGTTGCACAGGTCACACCAATATTCAAGAAAGGTAGTAGGAGTAATTCACTAAATTACAGTCCCACATCATTAACGTAGATATGCAGCAGGATTTTGGAACATATATTGTGTTCGAACATTATGAATTACCTCGAAGAAAACAGTCTATTGAGACACAGTCAACATGGGTTTAGAAAACATCGTTCCTGTGAAACACAACTAGCTCTTTATTCACATGTAGTGCTGAGTGCTATTGACAAGGGATTTCAGATCGATTCCGAATATCTGGATTTCCGGAAGGCTTTTGACACTGTACCATACAAGCTGCTCGTAGTGATATTGCGTGCTTATGGAATATCGTCTCAGTTACGTGACTGGATGTGTGATTTCCTGTCAAAGAGGTCACATTCGTAGTAATTGATGGAAAGTCAGCGAGTAAAACAGAAGTGATTTCTGGCGTTCCTCAAGGTAGTGTTATAGGCCCATTGCTGTTCCTTATCTATATAAACGATTTGGGAGGCCATCTGAGCAGCCGTCTTAGGTTATTTTCAGATGACACTCTCGTTTATCGACTAGTAAAGTCATCAGAAGAGCAGAACAAATTGCAAAACGATGTATCTGAATGGTGCGAAAATTGGCAGTTGATCCTAAGTAACGAAAGTGTGAGGTCATCCACATGAGCGCTAAAAGGAACTCGTTAAACTTCGGTTACACGATAAATCAGTCTAATCTAAAAGCCGTAAATTCAACTAAACGCCTACGTTTTGCAATTACGAATAACTTAAATTGGAAGGAGCACACAGAAAATGTTGTGGGGAAGGCTAACCAAAGACTGTGTTTTATTGGCAGGACACTTAGAAAATGAAACATACCTACTAAGGAGACTGCCTAGACTACGCTTGTCACTCCTCTTTTAGAATACTGCTGCGAGGTGTGGGATCCTTACCAGATAGAACTAACGGAGTACATCGAAAAAGTTTAAAGAAAGGCAGCACGTTTTGTATTATCGCGAAATACGAGAGAGAGTGTCACAGAAATGATGCAGGATTTGAGCTGGAAACATTAAAAAAAAAAAAAAAAAAAGAGGCGGTATTCGTTGCGACGGAATCTTCTCACGAAATTCCAATCACCAACTTTCTCCTCCGAACGCGATAATATTTTGCTGACACCGAACTACATAGGGATCAACGATCACCACGATAAAATAAGTGAAATCAGAGCTCGTACGGAAAGAAATATTTGTTCATTCTTTTCGCGCGCTATACGAGATTGGAATAACAGAGAATTGTGAAGGTTGTTCGATGAACCCTCTGCCTGGCACTTAAATGTGATTTGCAGAGTATGCATGTAGATGTAGAATTTTCACACTGAATTGTTATAGGTCCTGTGTTCCTAACCTATATGTACGATTTATGAGATTATCTGAGCCGTCCCATTAAATATTTTGTATATTATGCTGTCGTTTACCGTCCAACACTCATTAGAAGATCAAAAGGAATTGAAAAATTACTTAGACAAGATATCTTTATGATGTGATAAATAATAGTTGACCCTGAATAACACAAAGAGTGAGGTTCTCCACATGAGTACTAACGAACAACCATTAGACTTCGGTTACATATTAAGGAATACAAATTTAAATGTTGTCAATTCAAACCTAGGGACCGCAGTTACGAACAACTTAAACTGCAACCATCACATATAAAATGTTGCGTGGAAGACGAATCAAGACTGCATTTTATTTGTAGAACACAAATAATCTATTGAAACTGCCTACAACACATTTGGCTCTCCCCTCCTGGAATAACGCAATGCATTACTGAGTCCTTACAAGTTACGATTCACGGACGACCTTTAAGAAATTTAAACCAGGGCAGTTACTGCATAATGAGAAGTAGGGGAGAGATACTCATGGACATGATACGCGACTTACGGAGACAGTCATTGGACTAAAGACTTTTTCGTTGTGATGATATCTTTTCACGAAATGGTACTCACCAACTTTCTCCTCAAAATGACAAAAAATTTTAAAAGACATCATGTTTACGCCAGTGACTGTTAAACATTTTATTTCCACTATTGCAATTTAGGCCTTAGGCCATTATCAAGTGCAGATGTTTTGGCTTTAAACCATGTCAACTTTATACTGTAGGAAGTTTACATGGCTTAAAGCCAAAACGTCAGCACTTGATAATGGCCTAAGGCTGAAATTGTAATAGTTGAAACACGTATGTATTCAGTACAGCGATGGCGAGGCATGACAGAATCTCTGACCAGAGAGTTATTTATCGTTGCTAGTCTGCGCTTGACCGCGCGAGAGTGCAGTTCCGAGTTGGACGCAGTTGTTGTACGTAGCGAGTCGCGAGAGCAAGTAGCCAGTCTGTGCAGTTGTGTGTGAGGAGTCGGCGGGCGTCGACATGTGTCTCTGGTCACGATTCAGGACGAGGTATATTGTTAAATAAGATAATGAAGCAGCATTGCGCTCAGCTAATAATGTATTGTAATTGTAATTAACTTGTTCAAGAAATGCCCCAATAATAATTTTTTTATAAAGTAAATCTTCTAAAGAAAGGCAATTATTTTCATTTTAAAGAATTTTTCCTATGCATTTCCTCCAAGAATCAGAATTAAATATACGCCAGCATTGCACGGAGCTGTGCAGCAAAACAAGAGCAGATATTGAGGGAGTTTACTGATGCAAGAATTTTTTTTTGTTCACATTTAATAATCGCACAGGGCCGAGGGACAGCGCAGCTGCCGTTATAAAATTTATCAGGTTCATTTTAGCGTTAATTTTGTTGGAAGTCAACATTTGGCACACGTTTTCATTAGTATTGTCTTTAGAAATTCTTAAGGGGAGGTTACACTTAGCACGATGAGTATGCACATTTAAATATTTTCATTTTATTTTTTCTTGGGAGGTTACACTTGGCGACATCCGGACCAGGATCGTATTTCTTTGAGAATCTTTTGAGAAGTAGTCAGATATCTGCTCTTATTTACTTAAAATAATTAGCATTTGGCGCAACGCTTTTACTAATTTTGTGATTTTCTTCCACAGATCATCGGCAATTCGTTTCTCTTTGTTGTAATTGTATTTGTAGAATTTTGCATTGTCTTTGTTTCATTATTGAATAATTGTGACTAGTGTAAAAATGCCGCGAAAGACTGTTAATAGTGCATCGCAAGGTATAATGAATGAAATAACCGACTTAAATAACTTCACCGATAGTACTTGCGACACGCAATGTAATGATGACAATCCTCCATTTAGTGACAATCAGTATGTACCGACCACCAATGTTGATTTTGATCTTATTAATGAACAGATAAATTCAATTGCGTCGTCTGTTAATTTAACGACAATTGATGACGCGGGGTGTTCTGTTGCAATGAGCGCTGCCCAGCTTAACACAACCGGTTTGCAAAATTCACGTAACGAACAGACGAATTTTTCTAATGAAAAAGGACAGTGTAATCAGAAGGCGTCAGATCTATTTAATTCCAGTGTAGTGACTAACAGTGTACATCCGAATGGCAAACCTTGTTGTAAATTACAGAATGACCAAATGGTCACACAAAACGCGACAATTGCAGGTACGCAATCAAACAGCACAGACAATAGAGTAGGTAATGTTACTGAGGATCAAATTATAGCAATATTGCAACATATAATTAAAAAACAAGACGACTTACTCAAAAAACTTGATGAACAGCACGAACAATTTAGAGAATGGAACAAAGAATTTTCTGAAAGTCTTAAACAGCCGAAAGAAAAACACGACAACCTTAATGAACAGAACAAACAAGTTAGTAAACAGATTACAGCTGTTACCATGCAGTGCCAGGACATTAAAAGACAATTACGTGAGGATACTAAGGCTTGTGCTAATAACAGTAATGAAGAAGTTGGCACTGTTGCACAAGAATTAAGTAGTACACGTGTATGCACAACAGAATCACATAAAGACGAAATTAATGCAGTCACTGAACAATGTCCTAAAAACGCAGTACAGATTCGCGACGAGTTTAATTTAAAGTTACCAGAAATTTCACACAGTCTGAATACGGAAGTCGATGAGAAATTTGCACGACAGATCAACCAAATTGACGAAAGTAGTAAAGTAACAGAATTGAAAAGTATTTCAGTCACCAATACGTCACAGAATCCGCCACGTTGCGAGCATTTGTCAGAGTCACGCAGCGCGTATAATTTGAGCAATTTACAAAGACTACGCGACTTAAAATCCGAAAAGCCACGCGACTTTAACTCTGAAAAGTTAGGCAACTTGAAATCCGAAATGACACAGACAAACAGATTCTTACACAAACCTGAACGTGTTCACAAATTCAGTGACGATAACGTTGATTATGAGCAATTTGCATTTGTAATAAAACTAAGGTATTTAATAATGACAGAGCACAGATACACGATTTGATCTGTATACGACAATTTGTTTTTGTATTTTCAATAGCATTACGTGTAATGCAGAAATTTGAATTAGCATGGATACAGCAATTTATTTCTGAATTTTTACCGCCCTTGCCTGTAACATAAAAGCTGAAGTTTATTTATAGCGCGCAATAGACCTCAGGGGATTCATTACGCTTTAATGAATATGTGCCGTAGCATGCATAGGGCCCCGAGCTGTAGTAGTGCTGTTTCATCTTTAGTTTTCTGCACTGCTGCCTTCTCTTCTACTATCCTTTATATCTATCAAAACAACTCTTTAACTATCGCTCTATCTAGAATTAAGAATGAGTAATGAAAACCCGATATTACAAATTTTACCTAAAGTGACAGTCCTGTTTAGACACTCCCGTGATGACAACTATCACCGTAATTATAATAACAGATAAAATTGTAATCATCAGTATGTATAGCATTTTCAGCAATCGTCAAAATTATCAGCAGTCGCAAACACATTTTGGTAACAATAGACGTTTTTCACCGCAACAGCATGAAATTCAGCCGGTTAGCATACCTAACCAACAATGTAATCGACAAGGTCAACCTAGCTTTAATGTTTCGCTGCGTGCACGTATAGTCTCAGCCCCAACAAATTGTAGCACACAGCAACAAGGAAACCTTTACGTACAGAAAACACACTATTTCAATCCCTATCGCAATGCACCGTATAGGAATGACTATTACGACAGACGTAAAAATAATGAGAACAATTTTCAGTGTACATTTAATAACAGTCGATCTTATCAGCAGCAATAACATCAGCAACAACATATTCTCATGAATGAACCAAACAGTAGGTATCATCCAGAGCGTAATACATCTGGAAGAAATAACAGAACAGTTCAAATAGTCGAAATGCCACAACATCCTCCAGAAAATAACAACACGCCAGATAGAATTTGACTAAATACAGTACAGGTTGCATCTTCCAGCAACGTAAGCAATACTTCAGATACACAGAATGTTATTTACGAAAATGTTATTACTTTTGACGACATTAGAGACACTCTTTTGCAGGAAAGACCAATTGTTCAAAAAACCATTTCACACCCTGTCATCGAAATTAAAATTGGTTCATTGAAATTTTCAGCAGTAATCGATTCCGGCTCACCTATGTCAGTTATTAATGAAGAAACTTTCAACGAGTGTAATAAAGAGAATACCTGTCCTACAGAGTGTTTCAAAAATGACCGTTATATTTGAAACGGCAATAAAAACTAAACGAGCAGCGATAGAAATACACCGTTTGTTGCAATATGCTTGGGACAACAGTACATTTTCAGGCAGACAAACTTTCGAAATTACAGTAGTTACAATTTTCAACAACAGATGGCGCTGCTGTCTGGGAAACTCTATAGTACGATATTTTCCACATATCCACCATGCGTAGCAATAATATGGCGTAGTCTCTGAATGAAATTACCCGAAACCTTTGACAACGTGTCTGTCGGAATGGCTTCACATGCAGATGAGATGTACTGCTTCAGCTGTTCAATTGTTTCTGGATTCTGGCGGTACACCTGGTCTTTCAAGTGTCCCCACAGAAAGAAGTCACAGGGGTTCATGTCTGGCGAATAGGGAGGCCAATCCACGCCGCCTCCTGTATGTTTCGGATAGCCCAAAGCAATCACACGATCATCGAAATATTCATTCAGGAAATTAAAGACGTCGGCCGTGCGATGTGGCCGGGAACCATCTTGCATAAACCACGAGGTGTTCGCAGTGTCGTCTAAGGCAGTTTGTACCGCCACAAATTCACGAAGAATGTCCAGATAGCGTGATGCAGTAATCGTTTCGGATCTGAAAAATGGGCCAATGATTCCTTTGGAAGAAATGGCGGCCCAGACCAGTACTTTTTGAGGATGCAGGGACGATGGGACTGCAACATGGGGCTTTTCGGTTCCCCATATGCGCCAGTTCTGTTTATTGATGAAGCCGTCCAGGTAAAAATAAGCTTCGTCAGTAAACCAAATGCTGCCCACATGCATATCGCCGTCATCAATCCTGTGCACCATATCGTTAGTGAATGTCTCTCGTGCAGCAATGGTAGCGGCGCTGAGGGGTTGCCACGTTTGAATTTTGTATGGATAGAGGTGTAAACTCTGGCGCATGAGACGATACGTGGACGTTGGCGTCATTTGGACCGCAGCTGCAACACGGCGAACGGAAACCCGAGGCCACTGTTGGATCACCTGCTGCACTAGCTGTGCGTTGCCCTCTGTGGTTGCCGTATGCGGTCGCCCTACCTTTCCAGCACATTCATCCGTCACGTTCCCAGTCCGTTGAAATTTTTCAAACAGATCCTTTATTGTATCGCTTTTCGGTCCTTTGGTTACATTAAACCTCCGTTGAAAACTTCGTCTTGTTGCAACAACACTGTGTTCTAGGCGGTGGAATTCCAACACCAGAAAAATCCTCTGTTCTAAGGAATAAACCATATTGTCTACAGCACACTTGCACGTTGTGAACAGCACACACTTACAGCAGAAAGACGATGTACAGAATGGCGCACCCACAGACTGCGTTGTCTTCTATATCTTTCACATCACTTGCAGCCCCATCTGTTGTTGAAAATTGTAACTACTGTAATTTCGAAAGTTTGTCCGCCTGAAAATGTACTGTTGTCCCAAGCATATTGCAACAAACGATGTATTTCTATCACTGCTCGTTTAGTTTTTATTGCTGTTTCAAATATACCGGTTATTTTATAACACCCTGTACATTACCACTAGGCAAAACGAAAGTAAAAGGAGCAATATCGAGTGAAGGAGTAGATTTTAAATTACAGACAGATTTATCATTTTGTATTGCAGGTCACACATTTCACTCAAATTTTTGGATTGTTCCTTTATTGACAACAGACGTTAATTTAGGCACGAACTTTCTGGTGCAACACGACACAATTATTGATTTTCAAAATTCCTATTTAATGCTAAAGGATGAAAATGTACAAATAGCTTTAGAATTTCAGCACTCTTTATCTGGGGAATAACAAACAATTAACTGTACAGAGGTCATTTCCGTATCACGTAGCATAGACTGTAATTCCACATTGTTCACGGATACGTACGTACATAACTATAACACTCCAGATGAAGCTGACTACGACGTTATGCAAGTGATCTGTGACAAAGTTAAACAGAGTAGTGCAAATACAGAAGACGAACGCACGCAATTACACAAAATGCTTTTACAGCAAGCTCCAGTTTCTTACAACATTCCTGGTACTATGTCCGATTTTATGTATGAATTTCAAGTCAAACAGCACGACACATTTTAAGCAAAGCATTAACCCATTCCGTCTGTTATACTGAAAAATGATGAACCACATAACAAAATTAAAGAATTAGTAAACTTTCCTACATCTCGTCGATTAAGACACCATGAAATAATTGACATTGTGCTGAACAACATCAAACGTGCCGCAGAGCGCCGGAGAAGACAGCAAAAACAGGTTTGTATTCGCCGTGACAGAAGATATTAGTACGTACACACTATTTATCCAGCAGAATAAAAGGTAAGTGCAGTAAATTTGAACTTCTATACGCAGGTCCATATCGGATTCGCAGCATTCCTCTCCCCAATGTCGTACACGTCGAAACTTTGAGAACCAGAAAATCCAAAGGAAACCACCACGTCTCGAACATCAAACCCTTTATTGAATGAACATACTTTATGATTTATCACAGTGTGATGCCATTTCCTAATTTTTTTTATGACCGCTTATGCAATTATACTCACATGACTACTTACTGATGATTATCGTATTTTTTCTTGGCAAGTGCCTAGCAAGGTAAGGTTAGCAAGTCGCTCTTCGTGTCGTTACAGATCAGACCGTGCATATTTTTCCAGACGAACTTACACATTTTATGACCACTTATGCAATTGTATTTATGTGACTACTTACTGATGATTGTATTTTTTCTTGCAAGTGCCCGGCAAGATAAGGTTAGCAGGTCGCTTTACTTGTCGTTACACATCAGACCGTGCACATTTTCATTTTTTTTGTATGTATGATTGTTTTCCTGTTTTGTTTATATGCATTATGAAATAGCTAAGACATAGCAAACACCAGTTGACTTTCACATTTTTGCTTTAAGATATCTCAACATCGTGACTATTTTTACATTTTTGCTTCTGCATTATGATATTCTGCGTACATTTTTGCCTCTGGACACTACCTATGTTTTTCACATGTTACGTTTTCTGTCATGTTATGCTGTATGCTTAATTATGTTACCATAAACCAGTCATTATTTAGTGAGTATATGATGTAAATGCAAAACATTAATCTTTATTCATCAATTTCAGAAAGAAATGATACGCGTAAAGGAAATAAATTAAACAGAAAATGGGAATTTCACCTACGGAATTGACGAAAGAAGATACAAAAACCTTATGAGGAAGAGTAAATGGATCAGAATTGACAAGCATTAACAAGAATATACTATACACATCGCAGAATAGCAGTCTTAACTAATTTTTTCTTTCAGAATACGAGGCGATTGATGCAGGCTGTCAGACAGAACTACACATCTTAGTTTTAGTGATGAGATATGATAGAAATAAGGAATAATTGTATAATGAATAATGAGGTGATTTTTGGCAGATGATAATGAGTGGTGATGAATAATGATGAAGAATATGCTACTATGAATAATGAAGTTTTTTTCTTTACAGGTGATGATAATAATGGAGTTATGATAATATAGATAATGAAGTGATGGATGATGAAGTTTTTTCTTTACAGATGAGGATAATGTTGAAGTTATGTATTTATGCTATGTAGTTATTTAAATATTTGTTGCAGTTCGTTTTGACAGTAGGTATTTTGTTGCTTAGTAGGATGAATGAAGGTTTTGGAAGGGATAGCTATGGAACACATTTTTTATACACATTTCACTACCTGTTAATTCGAAGTTCACTACTTTTCAGCATAGTATGCGTTTCTTTTTTCAGCTCAATAATCCATTTTGTATTTTTTTTTCAGGAGAAGCTTTTCATGATAATTACTAAACCTGTTACTTATTAAACCTGTACTAGTACTTGCATTTTTTTTACCCAGTTGTGTCTATCATTTATAAATGTGATCATATATACTGCCTTGTTTCATAACCTTGCTACAGCTGACTCATGACGAATGACGTTACACATCTTCATTTGCAGCAATAACTCAAAAGCAAACAAAGTAATTACCAGTCCTAAGTAATGCTACTAGTTAAATAGAATTTTGAATAATACTGATCAGCTCTGAATAGTATGTCACTTCAGTAATGACTTCCTAATGATACAGAAAAAATAATGCTTTGTAATTGGCCAATGAATGCCACTGTTTATTGTAATAAGACTACTTATAATGCCCATGATTATTAATGCTATGACAGTAATTAACTGATTTTCAATAATGACTTCTTAATAATACAAAAAAATTATGCTTTGTAACTGGCCAACGAATGCCACTGTTTCTTATATTTTAAATTTGTATTATGTCACTTTTATGCTATATATATGAATACTAGTAGCTTGATGCTACACTCATTAGCTCCTGTTTTGAATGATGACTTCTGTTGGTTTGTAACTGGCCATTGATTGCCACTATTCACTGTAATCAGATGATTTACGAACATCATTCTGTAATACTTCATACATGGTACAGAAATGTTCAGTAACTGGGAGATGAGTGCCACTAATTACTTAAATCAGTTGTTAGACTAGTGTAATTCTCATTGAAGACTAATATGTGACTTAATGTCCTTCACATTCTGACCTGACTACCCTGAATTACTGCAATATCCATTTGTCCTGTATATCCTCTTGATCATGGAGCATTATATTTGGTTTTTGCACTAATTCTACGTTGGTGTGCCTTGTAAAAGCGTGGTGTTGACACGACATGCTGTCCACCACCATGAGCGATGGAGACGTTATTATTGTCCCACTGTTTGGTGTACCTGATGTACTGCCAAAATGATAACATGGAATATTACTACGACATTTCAGTGTCTTGGCTACGCTGATAAACACTTATGGGAAAAGAACTTCAGATTGTCTCAATTGGTGTTGTACTTCTGTGGAAAGATATGGACTTTCAGTGCATCTGCGTGCAACCTAAAGTGCTACAACCATGATGCAATCCTCCCCTTTCCTATGCTAATTCTTGTAACATAGTGAAAATCATTTTTGCTAACATGATTTATATTCATGGCCTATACATTTTTTGTTAATTTGCTGATATATTCTGAATTTCAGTGTGTGTGCACTTTTGTCATTTTTCTAACATGATTTCTACTTATTGTATATACATTTGTGATTTGCTGATATATTCTGAATTTCATTGCGTGTGCACTTTTGTCATTTTATAACATGATTACTACTCATTGTATGTACATTTTGATTTGTTGATATGTTCTGAACTGCAGTGCATGTGCACTCATGTCACTTGTCAACATGATTTTTTGTCATTCTGTTTATTTGTTCTGAAAATGCTAAAGAGTTTTTCAGTGTGTGTGCACTTTTGTTATCTATCAAATAATTTATACATACATTTTTATGTTTTGCTAATATGTTTTGTACTCACATTTTGTCGTTGTCTGATATGTTTTGTACTCGGTGCATGTGCACCATATTTACTTCATGTTCTACATCTGTATATTCTCTGTAATTGTAAAGTTAATTAGTTAAGAAAAAATTTGTTGCTCACGGCAAGTCCAAATGACTCACCATCGCTGCCAAATTCTTGCCCCCCCCAGTGGAGGGTTATGAAACACATATGTATTCAGTACAGCGATGGCGAGGCATGACAGAATCTCTGACCAGAGAGTTGTTTATCGTTGCTAGTCTGCGCTTGACCGCACGAGAGTGCAGTTCCGAGTTGGACGCAGTTGTTGTACGTAGAGAGTCGCGAGAGCAAGTAGTCAGTCTGTGCAGTTGTGTGTGAGGAGTCGGCGGGCGTCGACATGGGTCTCTGGTCACGATTCAGGACGAGGTATATTGTTAAATAAGGTAATGAAGCAGCATTGCGTTCAGTTAATAATGTATTGTAATTGTAATTAACTTGTTCAAGAAATGCCCCAATAATAATTTTTTTATAAAGTAAATCTTCTAAAGAAAGGCAATCATTTCCATTTTAAAGAATTTTTCCTATGCATTTCCTCCAAGAATCAGAATTAAATACACGCCAGCATTGCACGGAGCTGTGCCGCAAAACAAGAGCAGATATTGAGGTTGTTTACTGATGTAAGAATTTTGTTTTTTTTTTTTTTTTGTTCACATTTAATAATGACACAGGGCCGAGGAACAGCGCAGCTGCCCTTATAAAATTTATCAGGTTCATTTTAGCGTTAATTTTGTTGGAAGTCAACATTTGGCACACGTTTTCATTAGTATTGTCTTTAGAAATTCTTAAGGGGAGGTTACACTTAGCACGATGAGTATTCACATTTAAATATTTTCATTTTATTTTTTCTTGGGAGGTTACATAGTGTAAATAAAAAATTTAACAGTCGCTGGCGTAAACATGAGGTCTTTCAAAAAATTTTGCATGACTGTGAATCCCAGTCATGAAATGTTAAGAAAACATTTTGTTGACTCCCACCAAGAAAGAAAGAAATAAACATTGTGATAAAATGACATAGATCAGAGATAGCATGGGACGACTTATCGCTTCATATTTCGCGCTTGAGTTATCACTTCTAACGATCGAGATATATTCTGAGTGAACCATCTTTCAAGCACTGTAATGTGATCTGCAGTGTGACCCTGAAGGTGTAGATGACGCTTAGCAAACAACTTGCATTTTTATACTGAATCTGAAAGAAGTTCCATCTGTGACTATGGGAAAAGAATACAAAGAAGGAATAGTAAAAACTAACAGAGCTACTACAATTCTAAATGGATGCGGTGAGGATTAAATATCATATCTCTCAGAAACAAAATCACCAAAAAGGAAATACCTAAGGTGGATAAATATTGCCTCGAGCAGGCTTGTAAATATATAACACTAGTATGAATCATTAACTATCTACTTTAATATTCAAGCGTATATTAACTTTGACAATTGTTATCAAAGGTGGGAGTCGTAATTCCTTCTTGGGATACAAAACGTTGTTTCATTTCCCAAGCTAAAATTCATAAACACATTTTTCATTAATTAAAAATAAATGAACGAGTAGGTGGTGAAAGTATCTCATCATCTCAGACAAAAAAACTGTAGTTCAAACGTATCTGATATCTTGTTAAAATAGTGAACATTCTTCAATAATTATTAGACTGATATCTCACCGCTGATCGTCATGTGTTGTAATTTTGAGACCCATGGATTTGTATCAAAACTCAAAGTTAGCAGGTTGCCTGCGCCATTTCTTTAATTTTACCACGAAACTAAGCAAAACTGCAGATCAACGTATAAACTGTTCTACTTACTGGTTTAGCATGGAAAGCTGTCCTGGAGTCGGAATATAGTCGCCTTTCACTTGTCTCAGAAACCAGTCATAGACCCGGATACAAGAAAACCTATGTATTAATGGAAGATACGACGGTTCTGTAGTTTTTGAGCTTCAAAAACCTTACGTCAGATATAAATGTCAGGCTCCCCGAAAATCTTCGTATTGGCAATTAATTGAGCTGCCGTACTAGACTATGATATTTTAGTATTTTTAAATTCTTTGTCCACTGATATCTTTTGCACAATACATTCTGCGTTTTTCACAGCTTTGAAGATTTTTTTTTTTTTTTTTTTTTTTTACTTATTGATTTAGGACAGATTTGTTTCATTTCTGCCGCTATATATGAAGCAATAGATAGGTAACAATTTCTGTTCTACGTTGTGGTATGACAGAATTCCTTGTTTTTTTCCCTTTTATCACACAGTTCAGTGTATACCGTTTAATGGGTTATGTAAACGAAGTCAGCATGAATGATTGACCTACTTTATTCGAACTCGAATGATGTGACGCACACAGTATGTCTTCACATCGAGTGACATAATCATTCAAGACAGAACACCTTCGTAAACTAGAGGATCCTTCTTGCTTTCCAAAAAATTGTCATGAACATTTCTTAAAGTACCAGTGCGGTGGATACGTGCTAGTTGAATAACACCTCAGCAAAGCATATTTGCGAGTTGGGCTACGACGGCACTTTGTTTCAACTCGAGGTTACTGATGTTCACATGTAGAACAATGTTATCATCAGGAAATTGGTACAGTTAACTAAAAACAAGCCAGGAAGAAAAGTGACACTAAATGACTAAATGAACTCAAAAATTCGTAACATTAGCAGCTCTCATTATATAACTGGCCAACAACTATAAAACGAGTTAAATGTAATAAATTTTGCACGCAAAGGTCTCTAGCCTATAAATTTCCTACGGCAAATGCCTTGTTCGCGAATGCGCTTCACGTACATTAATGTGAATGGATAAATGTAATTCTACTGGCGTCCGAAACACAGTTCCTTCCTGTGGAAAGTTACGCGTACTGCCAAGTTGGGCATGCCGCGGACTTGTGCTAGGTTTGCACGAACAGTAGCGGAGACGCCACTGTTTCCGGAGAGGAGAGGCGCTGTTCATTACAGTGCGTGGTACGAGGGGGGACCCCCACCTGCATCTAGCCAGACTGCTTCGCTGCGTTTCTAGCCGTATCGTATTTGCAGACAATTTACGTTATGAGGTTTTGGAGACTTGCATTCAGCAGTATTAATCTAACGCACAATACATGCCGCTTCATGTATATCGGAAACCTAAATCAATTAATTCTAAGTGCAACTCTGGGCACGAATATAGCAACAGTGGTGTTCTAATTGTGTCCGCTGTGCTTCTGCTGCTGACCACATGAGAGATTCTCAGAAATAACTTTGTAATTCGACTAATGTGGGGTGGCTGACGCCCTTACAAATTGTCATAAACACAAATCTATTATGTGTAAAACCACTCACATTCTAAAACCAGTGGCTAAGGTGAGTGAAGAAAGGCCTTAAGATAGCTGGTCAAAGACAAGTAAAAATATATAAATGTAAATGAATAGGTATAGCAACGAAATAAGAACGCAAGACGAAAAAGCTCAGTACTGTCGTTATAGCGTTTCAGTGTTTCATTATACCCATTGCAGATGACGTGCTGCAGCTATAATTTAAAATGGTGGTAGACGTAGGCATAAAATGCAAGCAGGGGTTTTTTGAATTTGATACCATTAATTAGTTTTCGAACCGCTGCAGGTTCATCATTAGATGCAAGTGTTACGGGAACATTATTTTCTGGACCATGTGAAGCTAGACGCTAGGGTCTTAGTTACCGAAATGATTACGAAACGGGAAGGTAGTTAGTTTTAGGATACTTAGAGTGAAATACTTCGTGGTATCTATGAGAATTTTACTTCGATAATGAACATTTTATCCAGTGTATAGGTGTACTTGGTTTCAAAGTAAACAGTAAACAGTTAATGGTACAGTAACTCATATTAAATTCTAAATGTGACTGGTTGCGTATTATACGTACACAAATCGCAATATTTCAGTCTGCTCATTTATAATAAAATCAAGTAACTGTACCGTGTGGGGAATACGAGACATCGACTGTTGGACAGATCGACCACATCTCTGACTTACACTAAGACACTATATAGTGATTGTTCCAAATGTTTCTTGAAAACATATTGTAGTCTCGTTTGTCTCTATCATGCGTTATGTCCAGTGTCATCATTTTTTTAGCCCGTACCCAGAACGTCTTTGATTTATCTCAAGTGCCCAGACAAAAACTGCAACCTTTGTGTTGGGAAATCCAGGTGAATACATTACTTTAAAAAGACAGCGAAAATTGGCCTCGGAAGTAACATATTAGTAGTGCCTTTTCACTTGGAAATCCAACGGGGGAACATTGCATAAAATCGAGGCGATATGACTAAAACTACCTCAGGTTATGACTAGTGAAAATATTCACTTCATACAATTCCGGATACATTCATGAAGTTGTCATTTGTACTCCTACGGTATTTGCATCAGTATTTCTGTTGTTGTGTTAAGTGCATGTGTTTCCATGTACGCCGCACTTTCAAATTGTCACGGCATTCCGCCTGGATTTTCTTATTATGGCAGCAAGGCAGTAATAAATATTGTGGAACGACCAAATATTCCCACTGATATACGCTGTCGTCCACTACTTCCCATAAGTCAAGGGCGCACGGTGTATTAAAACCGATAAAAACGCCGGGAATAGGGCGGTGCGTCACTGTGATGAGCTCCCTACTGCAGCTGCATATCGTGGGCGGCTCCATATGCAGCGGAGTAGGGGCGGGTCCGGCGATTTGTGGGCACATTACCGGGATGGACGGCGGCACCCCAGGCAGGGCTGTTCTCGCGTCCCAGGAGACGGCGCCGGCGCGGCCCCAAGTAGACAAACCGCGGTCACCACAGCGAGACACACTGCACCTCTGGAAGGACTCGTCGATTGCCGATTACTTTGGCTGTCTCACGTTGCAATGCAGTTGTGCAGAACAGCACCAGTGCGTCTTACGCTGGGTTATCCAACGAAGAAAAATTCTGTAAAGTAGCGCAAGCTGTGTGATTTTCCATACAAATGTATTTTTCACAGCTATAAAAAAATTATTGCTGAATTTGTGGATTTGTAGCCAGCAAATGGCGCTGAGTTGAGTCAGTAGCTAGGCTGTTGAATTTCTTTTTTTAAATTCAGGTGAGTGACAACAGCAATAGTTTCAAGACTCTGTGTGCCGGCCGCGGTGGTCTAGCGGTTCTAGGCGCGCAGTCCGGAAACGCGCGACTGCTACGGTCGCAGGTTCGAATCCTGCCTCGGGCATGGATGTGTGTGATGTCCTTAGGTTAGTTAGGTTTAAGTAGTTCTAAGTTCTAGGGGACTGATGTCCACAGCTGTTAAGTCCCATAGTGCTCAGATGCATTTAAGACTCTGTGATAACATTGTACTAACGAAAAATGACTTCGGTCAGTAGTTCAGAGATCGGAGGCTCCGTGCGTGCGTCCACTACCCCGTAAAACGACGAAATCAAGCCATTGGATCACGTACCTCTCTAACACAAGTATGGGCAAATATCAGGCGCCTCTACGGCTTCCAGTCCCTTGCAGGTCTGCCAAGCATTTCCTTAGGTGCCACTGTCACCTAACATTCTGCGGAGTATTGTGCTCGCGCGACTGCGTCTGAGAATTACCACCCCGCCTTTCGGTTCATAAAACAGTGGGTGGACCGAATGCGCTTATATTTTATCACCCGCCACCCTGGAGCAATATAATGCTCCATTCAGTGAACGGGAACTCTCCAGCGCTCATCCACAACCAAATGCTGAAACATTCCTGAGTGGATTGTCAGCGTCACATCCTTGCCCTCTCTAGTCCGATGTGGAACGAGGGTGGGTTCCCATCTCAGAGTCGAGAAAGCGCGATAATTCTGCTACTAAAACCGGGTAAGAACACCCTACAGATGGATAGTTATCGCCAAATCAGCGTTATTGACGTACTCTGTAAGTTGCTCGAATGCATTGGTGGGCAAGCGGCTGTGTTGGCTCATTGAATCTCGAGACCTTTCGAGTTCATCTCATGGCTGTTTTCGCGAAGGCAGCTCCACTGGTGGTAATTTGGTACCACTGGTAGTAATTTGGTACAATTTGGTACACCTGGAGTCCACCATCCGGATGGTCTTTGCATGTCGTCAGGACCTCATCGCTGTCTTTTTCGACCTACGGAAGGCTTATGACACGTCATCCTTACAACATAACGTAAGTGGGGTCTCCGTGGTCCAACCCGATTTTGCCAAGAACTTCCAGTCATAGCGTACGATCCGGGTTCAAGTGAATGCTTCACTCAGTAACCCCCATATCCAGGAGAAAGTAGGCCGGACGGGCTCTGTATTGAGTGTCTCCCCCCTCTTTCTTGGCCATCGGTGGTCTAGCAGCAGCTGTGGGGTCTTTGGTATCGTCCTCCTTATATTCCGACGATTTTTGATTTCATTATCATTCCTCTAGTGTGGATGTTGCTGAGGGTCACCTACAGGGCACCATATGAAAGCCACAGCCATGGCCTCTCACTCATTGCACTCCCAGTTTCAGTTGAATTTAGAGAATGTTGCAGCAATTGCTGCCAACAATTAACGTACATCTGCTACACTGGAAATGGCAGTAACTCGGAGAAAAAGTGCATTACACACATATGAACATTAAATACCATCAGTTATTCTATATTAACGACCAATAATTATATTTTGAGATAACAAACAGAAATTATTACGTCCCAGACCTTTTCATCACGTAACAAAATGTAAGCGTACAAGTTCGCATCTTATTTTTCCAAGGACTCGAACAGAAGTAGGTGTTGTAGTATCACAGTTTTTACACAATTAGTGTTAACGAAGATTATAGTATGTTCTTTGATTTTGTTGCATTAAAAAATACGACTATTATTGTAGTTTGTTGGCTTCTGTGGTTTTGTCACATCGTGTCTTTTCAGACGCAAGAAAATATTTGTTGCACTTTTTTTCCATTTCCAGGCAACAATACAGCGTCACCTCAGTACTCTTCGCTGCCTCAGCAACACTAGCGGGGTTTCGATCGCTGTACCCTTTTGAGGCTCTACAAAGCTCTGATATTGTTCCGTCTTGATTGTGGGAGTCTTGAATAGGGTTCAGCATAATCCTCAGCACTGCGGTTATTGGACACCATTCATTATTTTGGGGTCCAATTAGCGACAGGGGCCATCTGAACTAGCCCTGTGAACAGCTTTTTATTCGATGCTAGAGGTCGGCCGGTGTGGCCGTGCGGTTCTGGGCGCTTCAGTCTGGAACCGAGTGACCGCTACGGTCGCAGGTTCGAATCCTGCCTCGGGCATGGATGTGTGTGATGTCCTTAGGTTAGTTAGGTTTACGTAGTTCTAAGTTCTAGGGGACTGATGACCACATATGTTAAGTCCCATAGTGCTCAGAGCCATGTATGGATGCTAGAGTCCCTCCAATACTTATCAAGCGCCAATAATAGTCGCTGAGCTACGCTACACTCATTTGTAGCTTCCTGAACAACCCAACTACCATGTCCTTTCCCAGGAAGGGAGCTCCACCACCCACAAAAGCGATACATAACTGGGTTTACAATTGATGCGCTCCTCAATGTCTGTCAGAAACTGAAACTTCCTCCACTGTCACGACTGGTCAGGGAGACATCGGATCTGCCCCCATGGCTTGTGCACCACTTCGGTTTTGTCTCGAAGTCTCCTTTGGTCCGAAAGGTTCCGCTGACCCACGATTTTTCGCTGCCTGTTCTTGGTTGTCTTTGAGATGCTTTCAGATTCAGAAGTGGTATTCACCGACGGCTCGACGGACGAACAGGCTTTGGATACACATATGCCCTCAGTGCAGTGAAGTCCACTCTCTGCCAAACGGTTGCAGCGTTTTCACTGCTGAATTGCTGGCCATTAAACTAGCCTTTAGCCATGTTCGTTCCTGCACTAGCAAGAGTATCCTAGTAGTGACTCAGACTATAGAGCCACTGAGCCAGTCTCCTCACCCACTGGTTACGGCTGTCCATGATCTTCTCCCTGACCTCCATCAAGCTGGATGGCGTTTTCGTTTGGACTCCCACTCATGTTGGGATTTCGAGAAATGAACAAGCTGATCGGTTGGCCAAGCTAGCCTCCAGGGTACCTATTCTGAATATGGAGATCCAAGAACCAGATCTTTGGTCGTTTATACGCCTTATATTGCTGGAAAACTGGAACCCAGAATGGTCTGTCCTGATATCCCCAATCAAACAAGACAATTAAGGAGACCACTACCCCGTGGCAGCCTTTCCTGCGAGAATCCACCGTCCTCTGTCGACTCTGCATTCGCTACACTTGTCTGACCCATGGCCTTATTCTCCGACGTGAGGATTCCCTCACTGCCGATGTGGAGCCCACCTGCTGGTGGCTCACTTACTCGTAGACTGCCCTAATTTGGCTGCTCTGAGGCAGAATCTTAATTTCTTGATACGCTCCCTTTGGTGCTAGCAGAGTTTAAAACCATTATATACTCAAGCTTGCCATTATATAATCAAGCTGAAACCTTCCGGTGTCTCCAGGTCTCTTCCACTTACACAGCCTTTCTTCATGACCCTTAAACCAAGTGTTAGCAATGATTAAGTTATGCTCTTTGCAAAATTACACCAGGTGGACTCTTCTTTCGTTCCTTACCCCCAGTCCATATTCACCCACTACTTTTCCTTATCTTCCTTTTCCTACTACTCAATTCCAGTGCCTCATGACTGACTGCAGCAGAGGACACAAGGCAGCCCCTAGTGGTTTGCACCTCTGTTGCATTTTATTTTAATTGTGACTATATGACGCTGTCAGGTATAACCGCAGCTTTCGTATTTCTTGGTACGTTATGCTGTAACATTTAGCTTTAATTTTGTCCGAAGAACCTAGGTCACAAATTAATTGTGTTCGCGACTAAGGGCTGTGTTTTTCAATATTTTGTACTTAAGGAATAGCCCTCGTATATAGCAGAGGTGACACTGGAGCGGAGAGGAGAAGTTTGTAGGACATCATTGAGAGTGCAAACACTTTGAAGTACAATTTAAGAACATTTCTTTTTTCAATAATTCAACCTTCCTCTGAGAGTTGTCTGACAGTGACATTTGTCCATCGAGAATTAACCTCTACCAGTATAGCAACCTACAGTCCCTGAGTACTACCTTTTTAAATGCTTTGCTACCTTTTACGATTGCTTTGCAAGCGACTCGTTCAGATTATAGCATCAAATACTCGACTCAAGATAAAGAGACGAGGGCGAGACAACCCTAGTTTCTTACACACAGAAACTGTGCAATTATTTATCGTTGCGACTCAAACGACTAGACACGTGGAGACAAGTGTAAGGCGGCGCTTGTTCCTCTGTATATTCTGACTATAAAAATACTGTTACTCTTCGCTACTTCTAGAGAAAAACTCTACACAGCTTGTTCTTTACTAACATGTAGAAAACTCAACGTAAGAACTGTGGTGAGATAGTTATCGGAAAATCAATGCCTCCCTCGAATATGTATAGTTTTTTCATGGTACTGTAGCATCACTGAACTGTCACTTTATAGTGATGGTTCCCGAAAAGTCGTCTGCGTCCTGGTGATGCCTATGGATTCGACTCAGCGACTCTTTAATCCATTGAAGACCCTGTCAATGCACGAAATCTACCTAGTAGCTTCTCAAACTTCCGGAAATAGTCTATAAACATCCCACATGGGCCAGCACTTCCTTTTTTTGGCATCGTTTAGCTGGGCGTAGCTATTTTCATTGCTTACAGCATGTTGTCGACCCGAAAAAGACTGCTACTGTGGCTTCCTCTACTTTCTGTTGGTCATATGCAGCACGAGGCCTGTGTCTTACTTGTTAACATTTCTTCTCTTTTCATAGCGTCCACGACACTTCTTGTGTCAATAACATTTAACCCCTTATATTAATAAATCTTGACAGCCGTGACACAACAGCAACAGTTCGACAGTGCCCCAAATACTATCAATTTGGCTCACAGTGAGCAGATGGAGAGATATCCAAGTCTTCATAACAATGGAGGAGAGTAGAGCAACTCACAACGGCTAAGTCCCGCAGTCACACACATCCATGCCCGAGGCAGGATTCGAATCGGCGACTGTAGCGGCAGCGCGGTTCCAGACTAAAGCGCGGCGAGATCCGCTCATCTACAGGTGCCCGTCATATAGTCTTCCTCTGGAGATGTAGCACGTCGTTGCATTTTATCAATCTTTTCTTGGAACAATTCAGCATAAAAGCATTGAAAGTGATTTACAATTGACTTTCTTTTTGTGTTGAAAAAGAACTTACAGAATAAGATCGCAGCGTAATCGAGATCTTTGGAGGCGGAACCTAAGCTCAATACAAGAAAAAAGTTTTCATTTCGATGTTAACAATGCATGATTTAAGGAAATCTTCGAAAATCTGCTTAAGTATAGTTTGACAAGAGAGTGACAACTCTTAACGGTTACACTCCGTGTCATAAACCATATGTCCCCTCGCTAAGTTTAATGTAAAATTACTACTTATATTTTCTGTACGTGATTACAATACTGATTAATTTAATGGAACAAAACTCACAATTCCCTTAAAAAAGAATGAATAGCTTTCTTTTTTGTAATTCATTATATTTTCACGAAGTATTACGACGAAAAATTTGTGTTACTCTCCACTGTGCTGGTCAACTAACGGATGTCCTCCCACTCGAATGAAGATATTGATTTTTGTCGCTAATGGTAGCACTGTGTCAGTAATAGCATCACAAAGGCCTCTTCTCGGAAGGCAACGTACTCGAGATCCGCAAGCGAGCGATACCTGGATGCATAATTAAATCGCCCCGTGCTTTTACACACCACAGCGCTGCTGTCAGTCTCTCTCTCTCTCTATCTCTCTCTCTCTCTCCCCCCCTCTTTGTCTGTGTGTGTGTGTGTGTGTGTGTGTGTGTGAGTGTGCGCCCATGCCTGTTGTATTTAGGCTGTGCATTTTCTGTACATCAGCACTGTTTTGAATAACCTTCTTCTCCCGTAATTCCCAAGTTTGAGTAAAACGGGAACTTTGAGCCTTAATGCCTTTATCAGAAGATAACGTGGAACATGTCATATTAAAATCAGTTAATAGAAATAACAGGTCATCGGGATTAATGAAGTTGAGTTTTGCCTTCTCTTTTAGTTTCTTGATGCAGGTTATTTATCTAACATAGCCGCGCACACTTGTAAAGCCGAAGAGAACACAATATTCTTCTGAATAACGTGTCCAATCATACTACAAATCTGAGTATGTATGCAACAGTGACACATCATACGATAGAGTGGAAAGAGCGCAAAGTTAGGCTCCTGGGACTGTAATCTTTGTTTTTACTGTTAATGAATCATACAATAAGAGGCACATGATTTTTGCTTGCCAGGTTTATGGAAAAAACGGTACCAATAGAGTAACAAGTTTGGCACAAAAAAGTTCAAAATATTTTCGACAAAGCATCTCATGTTGTAACATGTTGTAACTAGTCTTTTAGCTATTAGGGATGACAGAGCTGGCTTCATGAGAAGGTCTTTCCATAGTTTAAGTGGTTTACAGTCGGAGGCTACTACACTGATTAAAACTTCTCCTTTCGCTATGATGGCAGGAAGTATTGGTCAGAGGCAGCGCTATGCAGGGGAGTGCTACTAGTGGCAGTCAGAATGCCCGCGTTTTGCTCCTGAGACTGACTGGACGAAATGCTTGAATGTAAAGTAAAAGACATAGAGCTGCTTGGAGGTCGGAAGATTGAGACGCAACCTGTCAGCCGTTGCAGATATTTAAAAAACAAGTCACGCGTAATTTGGGGCCGGTTCAATGCTTTGAAGCGTTTTGTGCACGGTAGATAGCGATCCTTACTTATTAACGAAGTTATTTTTTCCAATATTTAAATCGTCTGAGAGCTAGGAAGTAAGTTCCCATGCACGGGTTAGAGGAATTTTACTTCGTAATTTTTCAGTTTTCCAAGCGAGTATACAGTTGTAGTGACCGTCAATGCGCATGGCAGGAAGATTACTTACATTGGGAGGACATCGAACATCTAGGTTAGTTGGTGTATAATGAAAGAAATGGATTTGTAGTGGTGTAACTGAAGCCAAAAAATTATATTTGCCTATATGGAAGCTTCAAGTGTGGTGATTTTGTATGTTTCTGAAACTAGTGACAGAGCCTGTTTTGTCTTAGTGGAAATAATCACTGGAATATGTGAAAGCAGTGAGTGTTACAATTACCGCTGACGTTGTTGTTGTTGTGGTTCGATGCAGCTCTCCATGCTACTCTATCCTGTGCAAGCCTCTTCATCTCCCAGTACCTACTGCAACCTACATCCTTCTGAATCTGCTTGGTGTATTCATCTCTTGGTCTCCCTCTACGATTTTTACCCTCCACGCTGCCCTCCAATACTAAATTGGTGATCCCTTGATGCCTCAGAACATGTCCTAGCAACGGGTCCCTTCTTCTAGTCAAGTTGTGCCACAAACTTCTCTTCTCCCCAATCCTCTTCAATACCTCCTCATTAGTTATGCGATCTACCCATCTAATTTTCAGCATTCTTCTGTAGCACCACATTTCGAAAGCTTCTATTCTCTTCTTGTCTAAACTATTTATCGTCCATGTTTCACTTCCATACACTCCATACAAATACTTTCAGAAACGAGTTCCTGACACCTAAATCTATACTCGATGTTATCAAATTTCTCTTCTTCAGAAAAGCTTTCCTTCCCATTGCCAGTCTACATTTTATGTCCTCTCTACTTCGACCATCATCAGTTATTTTGCTCCCCAAATAGCAAAACTCATTTACTACTTTAAGCGTCTCATTTCCTAATCTAATTCCCTCAGCATCACCCGACTTAATTCGACTACATTCCATTATCCTCGTTTTGCTTTTGTTGATGTTCATCTTATATCCTCCTTTCAAGACACTATCCATTCCATTCAACTGCTCTTCCAAGTCCTTTGCTGTCTCTGACAGAATTACAATGTCATCGGCAAACCTCAAAGTTTTTATTTCTTCTCCATGGATTTTAATACCTACTCAACCGCTGATGTACGTTGTCGAATCCAGTGGTCGAATCGCGGAATCCTTCTGAACGTAGTTAGGTAGCTCCTGGATGTGAATCGTTGATTTTAGGAGGACTGAGCAGTTTAACCCTTCAAAACAAGGTTGGCGACTTCTATTAAGACACTTTCCTCAAATGTGGTACTGTTCAGAATAAATTGCGTACCCCTACAAACGTTTCATAGTCAGTCGGAATAATATCTTTCATAAGCGTGCCACTCATTACCTATAGTGCGTGGATTGTGCTCGTAGCCGAGAGGCTATGCACGATGGTAGAAGCCCTGAGGGACGAGGGAAGGAGCGTTCCACCTGGCTACACAGCGCCGGCACAGGAGCCACCGCACAGAACTTCATCTTGACCTGATGGGCGCATCAACCGTTGGCTACACTACATAGAGAGCCAAGCAACATAAATCCTTCAGCATGCTTGGACACAGTTTTGAGTACCCTCTTGGTTTTAGTGCACTTTTTTGGGATTGCCTCAGCTGTTTTTTTCTCAAGTGCTGATGGTGCTATGGTAGAGACATAGTATTCACGAAATGCTAGCACAAAGAAAAAAGACGGACAAAGAAATTGTAACAAGAAGAGAGAACTAGGGAAGGCGCAAAATAAAAGAAAATATTGTAGAAAAGCAGCAAGAAAACAAGAGTGTGGAGCCGGCCGCGGTGGTCTAGCGGTTCTAGGCGCTCAGTCCGGAACCGCGCGACTACTAGGGTCGCAGGTTCGAATCCTGCCTCGGGCATGGATGTGTGTGATGTCCTTAGGTTAGTTAGGTTTAAGTAGTTCTAAGTTCTAGGGGACTGATGACCACAGATGTTAAGTCCCATAGTGCTCAGAGCCATTTTTGAACAAGAGTGTGGAGAAATATAAGCATAGCAGAATAAAAAGGCAGAATAAAAACAAGAAGACTGGTGATTAGAAATAAATCTGCAGATCATGGTATTAGGCAAGCCTAAGAACGACGCAATGAAAGTCTCAGACGCAATAAACTGGAAATAATTCTTTCAGAGAAAAAGAAACGTAGGCCATCTTCTATAGTAATGAATGAAAATTCGAAAGGAGGAGCTAGACACGAAGACTCAAAACAAATATTTTGTGGTTATGAGGCAAAAATCCAAAAAAGGATTATACGAATACGCATGAGCAACATCTACATAATAAGTTGAGTGATGAGATACTGCGACTGCACAATAGATAAGATTTTTGGCAGACACAGGTACAGAAACTAAGATTAAGAATCGAACGATTCAGAAATAAACATTCAAACAGAATGTCGATTGTCGATTTTCCACAAAAACAAATGCAGTTTGCTGGATTCTATTAGGCATCACCAAATCTGTGTCTTACATTACCCACCACCAGCTGCTATCTAATGGCTCAATCCTCTCACATGAAGAACTTTGCTTGTGAACACATACGTGTTCAGCAAATCTCAACTCTCGCTTAGAAACGTGAAATGACTAAGCAGAATTCTACCCCCATACACATGAAAACACTTTTGAATTCTTGGTTACTGTAGTGTTAATCGCTAAGGATTATTTACCACGTATTTATTAAACACTTCAAAACACTTCCTCTGCCCCAGAGGTATCGCAACTTGACTCCTGCCCCTGTGAGATCTGCCAGCGCACCTCTGAAATTTGCAATTTTCAAACAGGTGCACGGGATAGTCTTTACGTTCGGGTTACTGGGAGTAGTTGACTACATACGCAACAGCAGCAACCAGTGGGACTTGCTCAATTTAATAAACTGTCCGTCAGCGAGGTAAGCGACGCAAGGGATGAAAGTCGCGACTGAATGCACTTGTACAGTAATGCAGGCTAATTCCAAAACTATATGCTCGTCATCTGTTGTTTATTTTGTATTTCGTCGGAGATGGTAATTAATTCTGGACAGATGCATCATTCCATTGTTTGAAATAGCTTACACAACAATTTTCTTCATTGATGGCCTTGTATGTAGGATAACTTGTATTTCTGAAACGTGAATCGGTATTGATTATTACTGAGATTCACAAGTTTGTGTGTATAGATTATGTGATGCAGCACCACGGTACATCGTATCTTGGCGGTGTGGAAAATTTAAGCTTCTAAACCAATTAAATCCAAAAATCCATTTACGTCACATACTTCGATACTTGTAAACTCACTCATCAAAACCTATAGCGTACTTCCTGTTGACCAAGAATCATGAAATTTGACACGACGTTTCTCCGTACATGTAAAGAAAAAAATCCTAAATTGTTAATTAGTAGTTGTATCACATGAAAAAAATATAGTTCTGCCATTTCTTGTCCGTCTGTATGCTGTGAAGTCAATTTTTTCCCAGGAACCGGTAGACGTATCAAGTTGAAATTTATGTCAAATACTAAGGTCTACGGTCCTTTCAGGTGTCAAAAATTTAAGCTTATATTTTAATTCAGTCAAAAAATGTACCAGTCTGTAAAGACCCCTTTTTCTCAGGAACCGGTAGCCGTATCAAGTTCAAAATTATGCTAAAAACTGAATTCTATGGTCTCTTGGAAGTGAAAATAACTTTAGCTTCTAAGTCAATGCATTCAAAATGGCCGTATAAGTAATATATTTTGATACTTGCAAACTCACCCATCAGAACCTATAAATGAACTGTCTATATGCCTACCGTGACCTAGCGTTGTTGTGCTTGGAGCGTCGAACATGTTGGACGTGTTTACTGTTCTGCACAGCCGCAGCATTTCAAATAGTAGCAATTCGTTGCTTAACTCGTATGTTGTTACTTTTCTGATTGGATATTCGTTGTTGAATTTTCTTTCGTGTTAGTTTAACTGTGTTATTGGTAGCGGCTCCGACCACTTCGTTGTCGACATGTCTTTCAAGTTGATCCCACAGAAAGGTACTGTTACTTCTGCTTTTGACTAGTCCTCCTATAATGTGTAGCCAAGCTCCCCAGAAACTCATGATAGTGGAAACGTTTGGTATTACTTCAGATCAGGTTCAAACCACATTCATACATCAAAAAAAGTTTTGCATCACCTCGGTTCCGAGAGTTCAGGAACCAGTACAGAAAATTGGAATAGAGATCAACATAAACATCATTTCCTCCCTTTTTATTGTCCATGAAAACCACACATTGCCTGTTGTACCACCATACAGCGAGACCTTCAGAGGTGATGTCCAAATTGCTGTACACACCGGTACCTCTGATACACAGTAGCACGTCCTCTTGCATTTATGCATGCCTGTATTCGTCATTGCATACTATCCACAAGTTCATCAAGGTACTGTTGGTCCAACGGGGATTCGGCATAGATCTCTCAGAGGAGTTGGTGGGTCACGTCGTCCATAAACAGCCCTTTTCAATCTATTCGAAGCATGTTCATGTCTGGAAAATATGCTGGTCACTCTATTCGAGCGATGTCGTTGTGCCGAAGGAAGTCATTCTGTTGTCCATAAGACGAATGACTCGTCAGTATGCTGCCGATGTGGTTGCACTGTCGGTCGGAGGAAGGCATTCACGTATTGTACAACCGTTACGGCGCCTTCCATGACCACTAGAGGCGTACATCGGCCACACACAATCCCACCGCAAAACAGCACGGATCCTCCATCTTGCTGCGCTCGCTGGACAGTGCGTCTAAGAAGTTCAGCCTGACCGGGTTGCCTCCAAACACGTCTCAGACGATTGTCTGGTTGAAGGCATATGCGACACTCATCCGTGAAGCGAACGTGATGACAATCCTCAACGGTCCATTCGGCATGTTGTTGGGCCCATCTGTACCACGCTCCATGGTGTCGTGGTTGCAAAGATGGACCTCGCCATGGACGTCGGGAATGAAGTTGCGCATCATGCAGCCTACTGCGCACAGTCTGAGTCGTAACACGACGTTCTGTGGCTGCACAAAAAGCGTTATTGAACATGGTGGCGTTGCTGTCAGGGTTCCTCTTAGCCATAATCCTTAGGTAGCCGTCATCCACTGCAGTATTAGTCCTTAGTTGGCCTGATCGAGGCATGTCATCGACACTTCCTGTCTCTCTGTATCTCCTCCATGTCCTAACAACAGCGCTTTGGTTCACTCCGAGACGCCTGGATACTTTCCTTGTTGAGAGCCTTTACTGGCACAAAGTAACAATGCGGACGCGATCGAACCGCGGTATTGATCGTCTAGGCGTGGCTGAACTACAGACAACACGAGCCACGTACTTCCATCCTGGTGGAATCACCGGAACTGATCGGCTGTCGGACCCCTTCTGTCTAATAGGCGCTTCTCATGCATGGTTGTTTACATCTTTGGGCGGGTTTAGTGACATCTCTGAACAGTCAAAAGGACTGTGTCTGTGATACAATATCCACAGTCAACGTCTATCTGCAGGAGTTCTGGGAACTAGGGGTGATGCAAAACATTTTTTGATGTATGTGATTTGACACTGAGCTTTATGCCTGCTTTGTAAAATTCATGAACCCCTCCTGCTAGAGAGCTTATTACTTAAACACGGCAATCATTTTTCTTTCCGCCGTCGAGATGAGTCAGTTAATGTTGTCCTCGCTAATGTTGACGCTGAATATACCAATGTGCAGGTTTTGAACTTGCTGTCGGAAGCAGACGATCAGTATCTTACTGATGTCTTACTTGAATTTGGTGATGTTAAGGGTATTCGCCGGGAAAGCTTGTTGAGTCAACACCGACTTCATTGCTTTAGTGGCATTGTTCCATCGAGATGTACATTAAAGAGAAGATCCCGTCAAGCCTTCAGATTTGTGGTTACCGGGGTCCACGTTACAGTGTTCAGATGGGGACATGCTTCTTATGTAACGAAAATGGTCACCAATGCCTCAGTAGTCTGAAGCGTGTTTTTGTTCTCAAAAATTCCTTTGAATAATGTCATGAATTGATGATAATGGATGTCTTCCCGCCCCGTGATATTTCTATTGGAAATCCACTGCCCAATTTGAGTTTAACCGAGGGAAAATTTCCTCCGTTAAAAGGGAAGACGATTACTGCATCGCCAGCACCCTGTGCCGATGTTCAATGCTGCAACATTAGCGACGCTGTTCCAGGATTCTGATGTTTGTGATATGCAGCCCGCCGTGTTATCCTCCTGCGTCAAGAAGGATACACACTTTATAATATCCTCCAGACCTGTTGTGGAGACTGTGGGGGCGGTGGATTCAGGCTTTCTTAAAGTCTATGACATGGGTCTTATAGAGTCGCGTCGGGGATCGGGTGTGTCTGATACGTATCCCTTGCCGCCCTGCCAAATATCGCAGTCTTAGAGACAGCGACGCCTCGCTTTCTCTGTGACGACCACCATCGACGGCGCTTCGGCAACGCAACCTTCAGAGCTTCCGCTAATGAATCTTTCAGTACAGAAGTACCCCCGGGTTATTCCAGTCTTGTCGCCTGCTGAAGCTGCTGTTCCGTCCCTGTGTGTCATGACGGATGATCCCCCTGCGGAATATGTTACTTCACCTGGTCCAGCACCACTGCCCTTGCATTATCATACACATTGTATGAGGCAGAGCACCGACAACTTCTCGCAGCACAGTAAATAACTTTCCAACCAATTTACCATCCAGATTAACAGTCGGCATAATTGTACAGGAATGCGTTAAGGCATTGACATCAGTTGATGCTGATGCAATTCTCTTGGTACCTCTAATATGGAAGGTTCGTTTCATTTCCTCTTCAGATCCCGTCTGGTCGGAGTTGAAAACAAATTTCTTACTGAACTATGCGATAAGTTTGTTTATCTTGTCTACAAATTTTCGGACCAATTCCGTAGTTTGTGCATCGTCAAACTAACACTTTGAAATGTCGGTTCTTAAGTCTTCCAATTCTGTAGCACTGTTTGAAGTTATGCAACCATCCACTACTTCCCTGGAAATCACTGTGATGTATGTCGTGCGTAATTTGATGGGCATAACATAGTAGGCCACTTCAATTCACATCCTGTAATTGTACCGAGCATGCTCAAAACGCGTAAACACCAGTTTTTGTAAATAATACGCCTCGTTCTACCTTGAATATCAGTAGCTTTATGCATTACACGGTCATATTGCTGCGGACTCATTCTAAATCTGTTCATAATTGTTTTTTACTATGCTGCGCATAATATTCCATGTATAATGAAATAATAAGCAAACAGTTGCATAAAAGAAATTTGCAAGTGTCAGTCATCAAGTGCATATAGCACAATGCCATGGTCCTAAAAATATGTGCATGAACAATAAGTAATACAATACTGAGTCCATTAATACAATAAGAGCTCTCAGCTGCCTACATGTAGTTCACAGTGTCTGCATAAAACTATACAGAGAAGCGAAACAAAAAGTGCTGACATCACGCCACAACATAAGCCAATCAGCCAATGGCATGCATATCTTGAAGTCGCTCTCAGAGTGGAGGTTAAAGTACGATAATGTAATAAAACAAAAAACCTAATGACAAATCAGATAAGATAATATCGACGGCAAGTGGCGCTATGGATGGGAAATTTGGGAACTAGTGTCCATACAGCCTTTGCGAAATCAGTAGCATGCTTGTCGAGAACCTGTCAACAAAAACAAAGAGCAAAGCGCATCATGGGGCTGGAAAATGTGAGTGGAGTGAGGGGAGGGACTATTCACAATCATTAGCTAATTTCAAGTATCAGAAAATGAATGTATAACGAATGATGCGTGGCACAGTTATATAATAATGAAACAAATAGCACTAGAATATATGCAAGTCGCAAGTACGTTTCGTAAAAAATTTTTATCCAGGGGGAATTGACACCATGAATCCTGCAGGGCTGTCCATAAATCCGTGAGAGTACGAAGGGGTGGAGATCTCTTCTGAACAGCACGCTGCAATGCATTCCAGTTATGCACAATCATGTTCATAACTGGGGAGTTTGTTAGTCAACGGAAGTGTTTAAACTCAGAAGAATGTTCCTGGAGCCACGCTGTAGCAATTCTGGACGTGTGGGGTATCGTATTGCCCTGCTGGAACAGCCCAAGTTTATCGGAATCCACAATGGACATGAATGTATGCAGGTGATCAGACAGGATGCTTACGTACGTGCCACCTATTAGAGTTGTATCTAGACGTATCAGCAGAGCCATATCACTCCATCTGTACACGCCCCATATTACTATAGAGCCTCCACAAACTTGAATAGTCCCCTGCTGACATGTAGGGTCCATGGATTCATGAGGTTGTCTCCATGCCCGTACACGTCCATCCACTCGATACAATTTGAAAACCTGTTTCCAGTCATCAACAATTCAGTGTCCGTGTTGGCGAGCCCAGGAGAGACATAAAGCTTTGTGTCGTGCTGTCATCAAGGGTACACGAGTGGGCCTTCGGCTCCGAAAGCCCAAATCGAGAAGTTTCGTTGAATGGTTCGCACACTGACACTTGTTGATGGCCCATCACTGAAATCTGCAGCAATATGAGGAAGGGTTGCACTTCTGTTACCTTTAACGATTCTTTTCAGTTGTCGTTGGACCAGTTCTTACAGGATCTTTTTCAGGCCGCTGCGATGTCGGAGATTTGATGTTTTACCGGATTCCTGATGCTCACGGTACACTCGTGAAATGGTCGTACCGAAAATCCTAACTTCATCGCTACCTCGGAGCTGCTGTGCTCCATCGTTCGTGCGCTGACTATAACAACATATTCACACCCACTTAAATCTTGATAACCTGCCACTGTAACTGCGCCAGACACGTTTTGTCTTATATAGGCGTTGCCGACAGAAACACCATATTCTACCTGTTTCCATAACTCGGTATTCGAATAAGCATGCCTATGGCACTTCTTTTGGAGCATCATTGTCTATATTAACTTAAGTATAGAATAAGTTATTTACTTTCTCACAACAAGCAACCAATAGGTGATGTATTAAATAAGTCTGGGATTTAGCAAATGATATGTAAAAGTTGCCAAGCCAGATATATTGGCCAAACTGGTAGATCATTTAAAACCACATTCCGTGAACATCTTCCCAATAAGAAAGGAGAAAATCCATATAGACAAACTTTTCTTCAGCTCCTCAAAGATGTAAAGCATAGAGCTTCAACCATTGATAGCTTAGACATTTTACACTTTGTTAATAAAGGAGCAAAAATGAACTTCCTAAAAGAAACAGAAATATACAATCGATGTAAGCTACAAGAATGTCATTTATCAAATAAACTTTTTTTTAAAACAATTTTTTGATTGTGTATTTACTGTTCTAGGAGACTATTACTTTACTGTTTTAAATTTGTAAAGCTCACTAAACATCAAAATTTGTAGAAATTACAACTTAATTATTCCTGGGTGTTATTGGTTCTTGTAAAATGCTTTCTAAAGGGCAGCTTTCGTTGAAACTGCAACATATTCATTCCTGACTGACACTGACTTTTGTAAAACATTTAGTGCAGACATCTGTTGCAGTCGTATTACTATTTCTCCTTGTTATTTACATAATTTCACCCACCCCATAAAAATGTCACCCCCCCCCCCCTTCCCGGCTTCTCACATGATATGATATGCTCAGGCAGGTTTGCTCATGTAGTTAAGCTATTCCCTTTCTTCCCCCTCCCCCATACCCCTTCTGTTTGATTAAGACACTTCCCTGTCTTTCCCTTCCCAATTGCCAAACAACTCCCCCCACCTCTTTCAATTGTTCTACTATGATTACGTTGCTTCATAATCCGTCTCTGTTTTGTAATTAATTATCTGTCTAAAATACAAGCAGTTACAAGCACTGTATACCTTTCATGAGTACAATGTTATCACTCAGTACGTGACTACAGTTATACTTAGTAGGCTATACTCAGTATTTTCAATCACTATCTCAGAATTCGATAGCTATCGCCTTATCAGTCATAAGAACCCAGTTGTTAACAAGCTAATTCTTTTCACTTATTCCTGTGTATCACTTCTGCCCCTTCTCCTCCTTCTGCCCCCATCATTCCAGTAACTCGTCACCCTCAGCTTACCAAATTATTACACTACCTTCACACCCCAAACCCCACCACCAACCCACACAGCTCCACATGTGATTGTTTTGTGCATACAGTTTCACCTGCCAATTTTGTGTGTCTTCTCCCCTATATTTATTCCAATAATTGGTCTGCTGTAATTTCAGTGGTTTATTACCAGTTCCTGGTACACAATCAATTCCTCTCCTCTATATAATTTGTTACAGAAGCTATTCAACTCTCATAGGTAGAATGTAATTACTTAGTAAGCTACAATTACTGCCACAATCATTCCATTACATTTACAATCGTTTGATTACACTCCATAATTTACCATTATTGTACACTTTATTAGTTGTAAGAATTTAGAATTATTTGTTCCTATTCATCACATTCTCCCATCTCTCCCTCCCTTCACCATCCGACTCCACCAACCATTTCCCATATGATTTATCACCTTAGCACACCTCTTTCTCCCAAGCAGCCCCCAAAACTCCTCCACCACACACATGTTATGTTAGCCCATACAGTTTCATTACCAGTAAATTTTTGGGTAATAATTTACACACTATAGCTTGGCCATATACTGCGGAATTTAGTTGCGGTTAGTCAGCTATATATGGTCACATTTAATCATCTGCTCAGTTACAATTAGTCCACCTTTTATTATTGGTACATTTGTTATAGGTAGTTAGTATCTCAATTTTTTCATAGATTTCAGAGAGATGATCATCTCTAGCTGAAGGTTATTGGTCATCTACAGTTCTAAATAGTGAAGCATTTCCAGTTCTAAGTGGTTAGCTTCTTACATTGCCAGATAGTTAACCGTTTATTATTGCAAGTACTAGACCATCTACAACCTACACATGGTTAGCTCTATGTAAACAATGACATATAGACAATACGTTCTTCAAGTTAAGATGCTTTACAGATACAAGGAATGTTTACAGCTAATAAGCACATTGATCTCATGGTTAGATAGTCAAAGCTACTGTGCTTACTTCATACATCTTACGTGAATGCAGCTGGTTATATTCACTTCAAGAAGCGTATTTAGGATTTTGTATACGATTGTGAACTAGTAGTTATCCACTGTATCAAAAGTATACAGCGATACATACGTTTCCTTTCTCCTATAGTCTCGTTTTGCTAACTGACTAGGAATTGCTTTTCCATGTACTCCAATTAGTGCTTCTCGCCCCTTGATGCAGTTGGCGAGCTGTTTTCGCGGGGACGTTTCCTGCTGCTACGGTATTGACATCCCTACAAAAATTCAGCGACGTGTTCTAAAACTTACAGTACCAAACAATTGGTATTAAAGCCACTAGATAAAATTCTTTTACGAACGTACTTGCGACCTGCATATATTCCAGTGCCATTTGTTTCATTATTATATAATTGTGCCCAGGCTTCGTTCTCCACACAGTCACTTCCCGATACTTAAAATTAGTTTGTGAATAGTCTCTCCACACACTTCAGTCACATGTCCCAGCCCCATGATGTTCTTCGGACTTTGTTTTTGTTCACAGGTTCCCTAAAAGCATGTTACTGAGCTCGCTACGGATGTATGGACATTAGTTATCAAATTTTCCATCTATAGCGCCACTTGCCATCGATATTATCTGATTTATCATTAGGTTTTTTGTTTTATTATTTTTGGTACTTTTACCTCCACTCTGAGAGCGAATTCAAGACGTGCATGCCATTGGCTGATTGGCTCATGTTGTGGCGTGATGTCTGCACTTTTTGTTTCGCTTCTCTGTACTAATTTTATGCAGACACTGTGAACTACATGTAGGCATCTAAGAGCTCTTATTCCATTAATGGACTCCGTATTGTATTAATTATTGTTCCTGCATATGTATCTTAGTACCATGGCATTGTACTGTGTGCACTTTATTACTAACACTCGTAAATAATGCCATAGGCATAAGTATGAACGATACCATCTTTTATCTTTTAATTTTTTAAAATCATTTTTAAGGTTTTTGTCCCTAATTTTCGTATTCTTATCTGACTTCTACTTATTTTTGCTGTATTCTCCTGTACAGCCTTCTAAAGATGGGTGCTAAGTGCTCGAAAACGGCCAAGAAATTGAATTTCTTTTATGGAACTGGTTGCTAATTATTTCATTATATATGACTATAGATGCTGAAGATGGACGAATCACTGATCTTCCATGTACATAATTATGTTAGTACCCGCTCCCTGGACAATGATTGTGCTTTACTACATTTCACTGTGAGACGGTATTTATGGCTCCCTGTCTGACAAAGATGATGAACTTCATGGCTCGCACCTGCTTCAATATCACTGTTACTCGTTCAGGGAAGAAGGTCACTTGTAGACTTGGCCACTGTTTCTATGTTTCGATACAGTGTATCGATACGTGGAACTGTTTCAGTGTTTCGGAACGGCTATGGTTCACTGTTTCGAAACAGTGGTGTTTTATTCCGCCCCTGTCTCGGATCTCGAGCCAGACGCAGAAACTGTATCGTTGTTTCAAAATAAGACTGTTTCAGCCCACCTGCGCCTGGGACGGACTAATTGTATCGAAACAGTGATGTTTCATTCCGCTCTGTGTCAGACGAGATTCGGGCTCGGCACAGGTACTGAAACAAAACATACCACTTCATGAAACACTTTCAAGAGTGTCGAAATCTTTTGACAAGCAATAGCATGAAGCTCAAGATATCCGAAAATAAAGCTTCGTTTCTAGCTGACTGTCCTATTCCGAAATGGCGTAACATCTGCTTTATAAACACTAACCAAACAATAAAACAACGCATACTATTCGCATTCAAAATAATAAATATGTGAAAATCATTGAGTTAAATTACACTTTTTTTTATAACATACGCTTCTCTGTAATCATATTAAGAAACGCAAGTAAGACTACAACATTTTAAGTAAAAAAAGGCGTAGAGTGACAGTTATTAGACATGTATATAAATTTGATGTAGGTATAATTGCAAGCAATCTGTTTGACATATCACTGATAGTGTAATGGTGAACGGGAAGCATCGTAAATTCATAGTAACGGTTCTAAACACCTTAAAACACAAATTTTTTTCTGTTATATTTTGTTATTTATTCGAATTATTTGGCGTTATTTGTGAGTCTATAGTCACTGTGCCTATTATCCACAATAATTCCCTTTGTGTGCATGGAAATTAGCAGGATGGGTATATTACCCATACTAACGGAATGTGGGAATCCCAGTAGCATATCTGTTGTTTCTGCAGTTTGCTCCCACCTCCAGTTCCGTTCGTGGTGGTTCTTCTGTCTTCAGCTAAGGCTTTTCTCAACCAATTGAAAAGTATGAAAGTCACACGACACAAAAGCAGCGCATTTGCTGCAGGAAATACGAAACTGCCAAGACTCCTAAGTTATAGTTTCATACTTTCTGCGATATGATTAGCGCTCTCGCAGATCATTTGTGTTTATGTGGACATACTTATACAGTAGACATTCAAGCTGATAAAATGTGTAGGTTTATTAGATTTCGAAACTCCGTATCGAAACATTACATTGTACTGTTTCATTTGTTTCGAAACATTTACGTGTTTCAGTTTGCCCATCTCTAGTCGCTTGCAACAAGGACCGAAACGTCAGTAGTTTTTAATTTACTGGCAATGCGGTCACAAACCCAGAAAATTTTTATTGAGTGCGACAATGGCCGCGGTAAAAAATAAATATAATAAAATAAATAATCAAGATATCCTGATTTGCACAGAAAAATTTTCAGTGTAAATGAAACACTTTACTAATAAGTTATATCTTGAAACTCTTACTAGATACACTTTCCAGTACATCTACTATGTTACGACTTATCTCATCTAAATTGAAGCTAAATTAAAATAATAAAATAGAATAATCAATAATGAGAGCGACGGGCGATGTGTTCACACCTCAGAGCCAATATCAGTTAAATTAAATAAATTAAATTACTATCAAATCCACCTTCATTAATAGTATTTCACCATCAAATCCGTTATAAACAAAAATCTATTGTAACCCATCTCCTCTTAACTATAAGCTGCCCCTTGACCTGAAATATTTTATAATTATAAATCTTGAGAATTATAACTCTAAAAAGATTCTCTGATAACGGAGATATACAAACAAATAAATTAAGTAGAGTAAATCGTGTATTATCAATCACGGGGTAGGTTCCTCTGAATGGAATGAGATACCGCCAAATTCTTTGGGTTTAAAGACCTTAACTAATAGTACCCTGGTAAATATAATTAACATTTAAAATAATAGGGTATCTAATCGTTTATATTCGGCAACTATTGTTGTGGATATAGCGCGATATTTGCTTTGTTTATCGTTCCACTGCTCTGCTTTGAGTCAACGCCACTAGCACCGTAGTACTGCTGTGAGTTACTCGTCGGCTAAGCAGTTCCACTACGCCCCGTGGGCCCATGCTGTTTTCACCACAGGATACATCCATTCCCACCGCCTGTTGCATTAGCAGCCAATGTTGTGGTTACATGGTAGACAATATGTGGGGCGTAGAATATAGTTAACTTTATTTTCCTTTTGCGACCTACCACTCAAGGGGTTCCTTGTAAGAGACTCCTACGAGTTAAGAAAATCCTTGACACTTGGCAGTGCTTTTGACAGATTTCAACTGCGAAGTGCAAATGGCTGTAGGCGAAGACAATAGTCGTGTACAAAGCGATGTAGATTCGTTGTCATACAGACGTACACAAAATCGCTCTGTAGAGCCGCGAAGCAGTTGCGTTCAGTGTACAGAAACTGTCTGGAATAGTCTCACACCGAGTCTAAGGCAAAAGTACATAGAATATTTGGTTTCTAATAGAAAATTGGCAGAATAAACACTTGGGCAATGCCTGGCATGTCAGTTTGTAATGCTGTAAATGTTATAAAGACAGCTGTGATTTTCTCGTTAGCAAGAGAAGACGCACTCATAAAACCTTTGTTCACCGTGGTTCATGGAGAATTCATAACCCTACTTTGAAAACGACTGTCACGCCTCTCTGAAAAACACTGCTACGAATAGTTCATAGCAAAATGATTGTTGCTGTTGTACTTCGTAATTTAGTGATCAGTCATAAATTTTGAACACATTACCCTCCCACTTTTTGTAACACTTGTTTTCTACGAAACTGCTTTTTCGATGTACTTGATTTGCGCAAAAGAGAAAAAAATTTCATAATGCGTCCAGTGAATTACTCTTCTCTTTGTCTGAGACCTTTTTATGAATCCCTCTTTGACGCTACAGACAAGGTGACTTTACGTACTTACGAGGAATGTGACGATTTCATTGTTTTTTGGCGTGATTTCTGTTTTAATATCTACTGCTTCTGTTCAGAAGCCCTGTAGTCACACAACTTTTAATTATGGAGCTTTGCTTTTGTAGCGTAGCGCTCCCTCTCCCTTCTTTTTTTCTCTCTCTCTCTCTCTCTCTCTCTCTCTCTCTCTCCTTCTCTTTCGCTCTCTCCCTCTCTCCCCCTTACTCTCGATGCTTGTGTTCGGTGACACCAGTGTCTGGACCCAACAAAGCTGAGAGGCTGCCCTACCAGCGCTCTGCTCGTAATTACGTCAGCAGACAAGTACAGCAGTGTCGCTTGGACATGGAAAGCCTAGGTTGGGACTGCTGTATAAAGGGCAATATTTTTTCTGATGCAGGAGAATTCACTTCATTACAGAGGTAATTACGTTCTTCCTTTCCTGGCGAATCGCGGAAGGCGGTTATTCAGTTCTATGTCTCTTTGAGTAATGTGATTTCAGTTCCTTTTCGATGGAAAAAAACACGTTGTGACTAAATCAGGGTTCAAGGAAGAATGTAACAGCAGTGAAGATGTGCGACACTGTCTCCCTGCAAGTGACTAGCTGTACTCTTCCTAGAATTTTTGATCTATACTGTTTCTATCCGGTTTCATCTACTCCAATGACGCTACGTGATGTTTTGATTATATTCACTTTTAACAATTATATGCATGATAACATATTTCAGACTTCCGTGTGCTTTAATTTTTTATATGCATTTACACCATGGTCTGCCATGCATTATAACACATTTTATCACAATTCTAATCTCAATAACTCAATAAATATACCGAAAACTGGACTGCATTATTCCTGACTGCCTGTTATTGCCTGATATTCCACAGAACGCGCACACATCAGTGTAAATAAAACCGTATTGCTCACAATTAACATCTTCGAGCACTTTCTGGAAGATAAAAACTATATCAAAGTATTCCCGTGTGCAGAAACTGCAAGAAATAAAGCCTATTAACCCAGATACGCTAATACGGAGTAATTCAGCAGTTTCTATTCGAAAGCCGTACAGTTCAGAATCGGAATGCCAATCAGGGAAAATCGCCGTGAGCGTTGAGGTAATCGGTCAAATGGCTCTGAGAACTATGGGACTTAACATCTCAGGTCATCAGTACCTAACTAACGTAAGGACATCACACACATCCATGCCCGTGGCAGCATTCGAACCTGCGACCTTAGCAGCAGCGCGGTTCCGGACTGAAGCTCCTAGAACCGCTCAGCCACATCGCGTTGAGGTAGTCATACAAATAAAAAGTTCAAATGTGTGTGTAATCTTATGGGACTTAACTGCTAAGGTCATCAGTCCCTAAGCTTGCATACTACTTAACCTAAATTATCCTAAGGACAAACACACACACCCATGCCTGAGGGAGGACTCGAACCTCCGATACTCTCGTTGTACTGTTCTTGACAGCATTGATGACCAAGGAGATTAAGGTTTGTTTCCTGGCGAGTGAGCCGTGGTAAAATTTGCTGTTTTGAAGAGCGCGCCGCAGCGCGTAGTGTAAAGCAGTCGCCTTCTGTTCCTGGCGGTGGCGCCGCTGTGGCAGTCGCAGTTTGGGCGTCTCCCTCTGCTGGGAAAGGTGGGATCGGTCGGTTGGTCGGTCGCGCACTGAGACACGAGATGACTGGTTCGCCTTGAGCGTCGGCGCATGTGAGGTCCCCACGTGAGTCCAGTTGGCCGCGCCGTGTAGAAAGGGGTAGTGGCTTCGCGGTCGACACGAGAGCAACAGGAGTCAAACCACTTTTGGTGGCAAATAATTTTTAATGTGATTGTTCTGTACCATTTTCATCCCTCTTACAGGGTGCATAGTTTATGTATTTGTGTGAGTTGTTAAAATTTTTAGTTTAAAGTAATCTGGTGTGTTGCAGATTTGCACCAGTGTAGTCTTTCAGAGGTTGCTGTGAGCGGTCGTGACTACGGCCGTGTTAAAAGGGAGCGGCAAGGTTCTCAGCCCGAAAGCTCATATTACCAATTTAAAAAAAAATATTTCTGCCTCTGAATAAATTGTAGCTTGATATTCACAGGATGCTTTCTGATTATAATTTTAAATCTGTTTCAATGTTTCAAAACAAAAAAGGAGTTTCAGGAATAAAATTTCCGTTTGTTAAAAAAAAATTATTTGTTTCATTAGTTACCCTTTGGCAACTACTTCCACGCTCATATTGAGTGATTAAATGTGTTAATGTTCTTGATGAATCGCTAGTAAATAAAGTAAATTCTCAAGAAAAGGTTTTGAAAATAAATTCACGGTTCAGCGAGCTTCATGGTTTTACACCGGACTGGAGAATAAGAATTCCAGCCGCACCTCTAGTGATTAGATGCTAACACCTTTTCGGCTTCTTACAAGTCAGATGCGAAATGGATTTTGGAGGCTGTATCTTCCTCCAGTTATGCCATATTGATGGTATTCATACTGCTTCCGTCGCCATCGACATCCCACGTTGTAGACTAGTTCTCTTCCAAATGTTCAAATGTGTGTGAAATATTATGGGACTTAACTGCTAAGGTTATCAGTCCGTAAGCTTACACACTACGTGACATAAATTATCCTAGGGACAAAGACACAGACCCATGCCCGAGGGAGGACTCGAACCTCCGTCCGAGTTCTCTTCCAGTCTCGTTTTACAAGCTAACATGCTAACTTCATTAGCTTCTTGTCTGGATCGCTGGGTACTGAGCCACACGAGACGACTACGCTCAGTATGACTTTGTTGTTAATAATGTTATTAATAATAATATTATTAATATTATTAATAATACTTCCCGCTAGGTGGAGCACTCCACAGCACTAAAACCTGAAAAATTTTTCGTGTTGGAAAATTAGCACCTATCCCTATTAATATTCAGTTACCACAAAAAAAAAAAAAAAAAAACAGTAATGCCTACAGTTAACAGGTAGCAAAAAGGCTCACCAAGCCACTGCTTGAGAGTGAGTCTGTAGCAAGTGGCATATGGATTGCTTTCGGATTTAACTATTGGTCTTTACATTACTTATAATTTTCGTATTTTTCCAGTGACTTTCGTAGTAACATGAAGAAGAACAAAGAAGCAAGTGGTTCAATTGATCCAATACTTTACAACGTTTCACATTCGCAACTACAAGATGAAGCTGAGCATAATGTCAGCAATTAACGGTATTCCGCTTCATTCTAATGAGCGTGGAAAGAGTGGTTATTAGTGAAACAATCGATGCCGATTTCATCATGTGATCTTGGATACCTCTGCAGCGCTACCCGCCTTGTCTACAAAGAGGAATTGCATGACGACAGATTTTACACGTGTGAATAATACAAAGCAGTAGGTCAGGGGCTGATACTTAAGTTGTCCTAAGATTTTAATTCCACAGTTCCCTGTTCATTGGCTAGAAATGTTCCCCATCACACCATCTATCCTCCTTTGACTCCCGCTTCCGCAGCGGTTACACATTACGCAGTCTTGAAAAGCGAGAAAAAAAGAAAATAACATTAGGTACTCTACAAAAAATCAAATAAACATATAGCTTATTACAAGCTTGTGTAGCACAGTCTCTTTCGTTGCATCTTATGATGTCTCTGATTTTCAGAGAGTAAACGTAATGTTTCTCTTTGAATAGAAAGTTGATGAAATGTATTTACTTGAAAATTATGCAACATGTCATTTGAAAATGACTTAATGCAGTTCAGAATCGTTCAAAGATATTTAAATCCTTGATGGCAGTTTATTCCTACCCTTCCGCAGAGTAACGACTACTGACGATCTACCGGATATACGTGACACTTTGGGGCGCATAAAATGTGAGAATATCTCGTGAAAGACTAAAGGCAATTCTTTCTCCGATGCACAGCACTCTCTATTAGGTGTCGAAATGTACTGGATCCGCCATTTCCGCGTCGTTCCACTCATATGATAATGTTTGTGAATGTCACGAGCAACACGAATAAAAAGGATAATTGGAAATTGATGGTACGCAGTCAAGTGCTAAGTGATGAAAGCCTCTGTTTATCTCAAAAATAAAAGTTGTTTTTTCACATGCGAAACGTGAGAGGTATTGTTGTGTTGATTGTGAAGGTATTCAGTGCTTTGCTGATAGCTGAAGAACCTTTTTACGTGTGCTAAAGATTGCAGAAGATTGGAGAAGCGACCATGGGAGCGTATAATGTTCCCAGTCAGATGCAGATGTCCTGCATCGCAAAAAACATTACAATGGGATCGGTATTAGCGTGTCGATCAAATAGTCATTTTTCATCACTCCTTTTTTTATTTCCCTGTTTTACTGAAACTACTTGTGTCTATTGACGTCAATGTTCACCGAGAGAGTAAGAGAGATGGAGAGAGACAGAGAGAGAGAGAGGGGGGGGGGAGAGGAACAGAGAGAGAATGAGAGAAAGATGGAAAGAGTCTGTATTAAACAGTCCTCCCTCAAGTTAAGAAATATTTGCATGAACACATTTCAGACATACTCTAAATGTAGCTGGTGGTCGCAGGTTCGAATCCTGCCTCGGGCATGGATGTGTGTGATGTCCTTAGGTTAGTTAGGTTTAATTAGTTCTAAGTTCTAGGCGACTGATGACCTCAGAAGTTAAGTCGCATAGTGCTCAGAGCCATTTGAACCATTTTTTTGTAGCTGGTGGTGCTGCACTACTTTCGGAAGTGATGGGAAATACATGGCTGGCGAGATAACACAACAACATAACTGAGAATTATAAAGCGTGATGAAACGTGAACATTTGAGACGAAGACATGCGCGAAAAACCCACGACATATGCAGCCAGACACCATACATAGCTGTAAGTCAGTAGTATAGTAAGAAGAATTCGAGCACATATGTGTCACGTATGACATCGTGGGATATCCTCACCCCCAATACCTGCCCCGTCTGTAGAAGGCCAATTGAAAGGCTAAATGAAAGGAAAATCAAATTTTGGCGGTAAATTCAAAATATTGGAGATAAATTCAAAAAACAGCCCAACCGCACTAGGGTGTTTCCTATAGAAGTAGGGTTGTTGACCAAAGTATGAATTGGTGGGAAATTCAAAATGGTGCACTGCCATGCGGGATGACTTGCATTGCTGACCCAAGGCTCTATGACGTCACAATCCGAGACTTTGAATACAACCAGCACAAGTCTAATTAGGAATCCAGGACGGCTGGCCTTGAATATAAGATGGCGACCGACCATGGCGACCGCGGCATACTGGTGCACCTCTGTAACGTCACAACCCAGCTTAGACCTGTCGGGCTAATTATTACAGTACAGAATTTCAGCATACTGGCCCAGACTTGAGGAGACGCATTATTATGCTGGATGACTTGGATACTGATGCCGCCTTAACATGACATTACAATCTAACTCAGACCTCTTAGGCTATTTATAATAGTGTAAAATCCCAGCATATTAGCCCAGATTTGAGATACCGAGGGGGTTCTGTGACGTCTGAATCCAAATTATGGCCTCCTTGAGATACGATGTCTGAGAAAAGGGACTTTTATGCAGTTCCAGGCATGTCTGGTGACTGGGAAAGTATCAGCAACATTTGAGAATGAAAATGCATACATTTATCAAAAAGTCGGAAGGCACCCATCAAAATGTGACAGACACATATGACAGAAAAGTGTGATCTTTTCTGTGAAAACATCTCAACAGAAAACTGAATTGCTTTCCCAATAAGAAACAGTGCCAGCTGACAGCGGATAACTGTAGCATCGCCCGGCGGCACACATACTTCCCGTGGAAAGAATAACAACACTATACCTCAGGAGTGTAGCCAGAGACTAACGGGAATGACGTGTGAAAGCTACAGACGCCGCAAAAGCGTCACGAATGATTCACTCACGCCAGGACCGCAGGCTGCACTCCATCTTACCTGGCGGAGAGCTCTGGCTGCTGGGCCACACACTGTGACGTTGAAATATCGTGTGCAAAGCACTATCTTCCCCACACAAATCAGAAAACATATGGGATTTACTGTGAGTTCTTGAAAAATGAAAATAGCTGTTGAATAGCATATCCGTATACATTACAATCTCTATTCTGTATTGCTCAAGAAGAGAAATGCACATTTCGACTTTGTCACGAAAAACACAAAATCCATCCTTTCATTGGGTATTATTTTACAACAAGAGCGGCCCTTCAGGAAGGCGTTGAACTATGCCACCATAACTGCGAAATCTTTCCATGACCACAATCGTCTGACAGGAGGTGGAACTTGGGTTTGATGGCAGGGTATGTTTTTGAAGGAGTTATATGGCAGACACATATGTACAATTTCAAGATCCTTTGACGAGCAAGCAAGAACCTCTCTCTCTTACTCTCTTTCTCTCTCTCTCTCTCTCTCTCTCTCTCTCTCTCTCTCTGTGTTTGTGTGTGTGTGTGTGTGTGTGTGTATGTGTGTGTGTGTGTGTGTATAACTATGCGCGAAAGTAGCACTTCGATTCCGCTGATTACAAACCTATTCAGACGTGGGTGGACGTGAATTTTCCGAAAAATTAATCCTAGGGCTTTACAGAGCTTATAATTGAGACATGGAGCGTAACGATTGACACCTCACGTACGGAGATCGCTAAAGTTTCTTTACTAGACGGTTTGATGTGTTTGGCGCAAAGTGTAGTAACATTAGACATCTCCACAGGATTTCTAAGCCAAACATCGAAATATCACGAGTAAAGCGGTACCGTTCCTACAGAACTCATAAATATGACTTTTACTTACAGTTCTTGACAAATGGCAATGGCTCTTGGATAACATATAAGTATACATTACAGCGTCGATTCTATGTTATACAATGACACATCAATGAAGTACCCACCCAAATAAGTGTTAACTCCCTCTCCAGGGGAAGTCCTATAGTTTTCAAACGAATTTTGTACAGACAACACTGAATTACGCCGTCTTCGTCCACCTCTCCAACTCTTTACACATCGAATACAGTGTTGTTCAAATGGCTCTGAGCACTATGGGACTTAAAATCTGTGGTCATTAGTCCCCTAGAACTTAGAACTACTTAAACCTAACTAACCTAAGGACATAACACACAGCCATTCCCGAGGCAGGATTCGAACCTGCGACCGTAGCGGTCATGCGGTTCCAGACTGAAGCGCCTAGAACCGCACGGCCACACAGGCCGGTTACAGTGTTGTGATTCTGTGCTATATGTATTGGACCAGCTCTTGATATACGATATTGCAGTGCCTGAGATATTCTGATTATGACGCAAAGTTCCTTTGGACATACATTTATGGTTGACGACATATGGAAGTTTGGATCTGTCCATGACTCGTGCACGGATAGCCAATTGTAAGGCAACCTCATGTGATGAGCAGGAAATCCGGGTTTGAGTCCGGATCTGGCACAAATTTTCATTGTCGACATTCCTCTCTATAGCTGACGGTAGTCCTACTCGTACTTGCGAATACATTTAATGTATAAGGTCTTGATAGGTTGAAGGGGATGGAATACATATGGTTCTTATTCTGTCTCCAGGAAGATATAGGACGTTTTCCAAAACTGAGCAATAAACTAGAGATATAGGTCTTTGGTTGTGTGCAACAACTCGATATTACTTCGCAGAGTACATTTGAAATTTCTACTAGAATTCTGAAATCGCAGAACAGGTGTATTTCTGACATGTGGTAGTATTATCCTTGAATTACCACGTTGACATATTCACATTTGTACTACAGACCTGAAACCATCGCCATTTGGAAGGTGAACCTTTCACAAACATTTTTGATGGGCAGTACGACTTTTCAGCCTGCAAGCCGTTATTCTCCTTTCTTGAGAACCAGACGTATGCATATGAGATGGGAGTGCAGAACATGCACATAGCAAAAATGGTGATTCAACGTCATCCAACAATCCATAAACATACAATCAGCTAGCAAGTTCCACACTATGGTCGCAAACATTAAGGGGGTAAAATTACTATAACATTGATTAGGTCTGACACAGCCATTCATAGTTTTGCAGAAATGTGTAACGAAATTTCTTTAGGAGATCAATGTACGATTATGGTTCGGAAATTACGCTATGATGGCATCATTCTTATAAAGTGATCGTCAGCGACTGTAACTCTTTGTGACGAAATCGTGACGTTTTTCGAGATTAGTAGTCCGTTACCTTCGTATCCACAACATTTGAACACGAAACACAGCCACCAGTATCAGACCACACTGCACCCTGTATTTAACACTGACCAGAAGTAAGTAACTCTGTGTTCCAACACATACTTGACAACATAATGATATGTCCATCATAGGTTGGGTCTCTCTCGAAAGCAATCCATGTTTCAGAGTACAAGGCACACAGGTTTGCCAAACTCGAACTCTTGAAGTTACTTGTCAGCCACTAATTTGTTTTCCCATTGCTTCATATGCAATAGGAATATCAAAAGGGTCCAATCAGCAGTGACATAAAATATTCTCCACGATGTGTTGTATGTTGACTTAATACCTACAAATAATATATTGCAGCAATACAACATGGAAGTTTTTAACAATGCACAACAGAAACCTTTCTAATTTTATGTTTCAACACATCCCCAACAATATAATCGAAGAGAAGTTAAGTTATGTCCAACACAGTTTGAGTAGCTCCATAGCGATCTACACTCCTGGAAATGGAAAAAAGAACACATTGACACCGGTGTGTCAGACCCACCATACTTGCTCCGGACACTGCGAGAGGGCTGTACAATTAATGATCACACGCACGGCACAGCGGACACACCAGGAACCGCGGTGTTGGCCGTCGAATGGCGCTAGCTGCACAGCATTTGTGCACTGCCGCCGTCAGTGTCAGCCAGTTTGCCGTGGCATACGGAGCTCCATCGCAGTCTTTAACACTGGTAGCATGCCGCGACAGCGTGGACGTGAACCGTATGTGCAGTTGACGGACTTTGAGCGAGGGCATATAGAGGGCATGCGGGAGGCCGGGTGGACGTACCGCCGAATTGCTCAACACGTGGGGCGTGATGTCTCCACAGTACATCGATGTTGTCGCCAGTGGTCGGCGGAAGGTGCACGTGCCCGTCGACCTGGGACCGGACCGCAGCGACGCATGGATGCACGCCAAGACCGTAGGATCCTACGCAGTGCCGTAGGGAACTGCACCGCCACTTCCCAGCAAATTAGGGACACTGTTGCTCCTGGGGTATCGGCGAGGACCATTCGCAACCGTCTCCATGAAGCTGGGCTATGGTCCCGCACACCGTTAGGCCGTCTTCCGCTCACGCCCCAACATCGTGCAGCCCGCCTCCAGTGGTGTCGCGACAGGCGTGAATGGAGGGACAAATGGAGACGTGTCGTCTTCAGCGATGAGAGTCGCTTCTGCCTTGGTGCCAATGATGGTCGTATGCGTGTTTGGCGCCGTGCAGGTGAGCGCCACAATCAGGACTGCATACGACCGAGGCACACAGGGCCAACACCCGGCATCATGGTGTGGGGAGCGATCTCCTACACTGGCCGTACACCACTGGTGATCGTCGAGGGAACACTGAATAGTGCACGGTACATCCAAACCGTCATCTAACCCATCGTTCTACCATTCCTAGACCGGCAAGGGAACTTGCTGTTCCAACAGGACAATGCACGTCAGCATGTATCCCGTGCCACCCAACGTGCTCTAGAAGGTGTAAGTCAACTACCCTGGCCAGCAAGATCTCCGGATCTGTCCCCCATTGAGCATGTTTGGGACTGGATGAAGCGTCGTTTCACGCGGTCTGCACGTCCAGCACGAACGCTGGTCCAACTGAGGCGCCAGGTGGAAATGGCATGGCAAGCCGTTCCACAGGACTACATCCAGCATCTCTACGATCGTCTCCATGGGAGAATAGCAGCCTGCATTGCTGCGAAAGGTGGATATACACTGTACTAGTGCCGACATTGTGCATGCTCTGTTGCCTGTGTCTATGTGCCTGTGGTTCTGTCAGTGTGATCATGCGATGTATCTGACCCCAGGAATGTGTCAATAAAGTTTCCCCTTCCTGGGACAATGAATTCACGGTGTTCTTATTTCAATTTCCAGGAGTGTATATTGCAGGGTACAAGTCAAACAGGTTCACCACACTCGAACTCTGTAAGTTACGCACATATTCGTTCCCCATTTCTCCATATGCATGTGGAGTAGTAAAAGGCATCGAATAGCTGTGATCTAAGATATTCTCCGCAGTGAGTTGTTTGCAGACTTTTCTAAGGTTTGAGGTTCATCAGAAGTGGCATTAAAGTCTCCAGCAACACACACATCTCATTTCTGAAGATTTATGAGGTCGTTTGCACAGAAAAAGCTGCTGTAGACCTTCTTACCGATGATTTCCAATGGATCGAAGTGAATTGATGTTTGTGTTCCAGCTCACACTTGAGTCCGAAGTTATAGTGGAAATACAGAATGTCCAGTGGGGTACAAAGGGGCAATTCAGTCATATGTAGTGGGCTCAACTATGCGCCAACCTGAAACACATGGAGGATTACATGACAGCTGAGTACAAACCATTCTCTCGACACATCAGTACCTTCAGCAGCACATCCATTGTCAACATGTTTGGGGCTGATACATTGAAATTAACATCTCAAGACCGAGCAAAATGTGTATATTTAAAGTGTCCATGTGTCAGGAGACCAGTAAGATGCAACATGGATCCTAAGAGAGAGACTCAGTCTATGGTGAACATATGTTATACTGCTCGTCAATGATATTTATTGTCAATCATCTATTCGAATATGAAGTGCATGATGAGGATGAGGAAACGGATGTGTTTATATGTGTGTGTACGTGTGCTAGAATTATTCCTGTAAAAAGAATTCCCAAACAAATGGAGTTTTCAAGTCTAATAGTGTTTCAATTGCTTTGCATGAAATACATGTTGAATTTCAAGCAAATAAAAACAGTTTTTTGGAAAGTCTGCTGGGATGTATGTGTGATGGAATAAAATAAAATGCAACCTGAAAAACTATTATTTATTACATACAACTTTTATATATTGTTAATATAGTTTTTGTACTTTCTGAAGTGTGGAAAATAAATAACCATGATTAAAATAAATTGTTATTCCCTTTTCGTACATCAACCCTATTCATCACTCTGCAATACTTCCCACATAACTATTTTTATTTATATGATTTAAATTTACCGTGTATTCATGTGAACCAAGTGGAGCACTAATACACTTGTAAACTCCACTTGTATGGAATTCCTGTTTATAGGAGTAGTGCTAACAGACATAGGTATAACACACATACACAAACCTAGACACACACTTAGCTCGTCATCAATGTCATGAACTGTAAGTTCCAATAGACACTTAATAGCATCACTAAACAGCTGCTTTAACACATGTTGGCCATAGATTGAGTCTCTCTGTGGAGATACATATTGCATCATACTGGCCATGCAGATTTGTGACACTTGGACACTTTAAATATAGACATTGTGCTGGATTTTCACATATTAACTTCATCGTATCACCCACAAACACGATGATGTATTCCAAGTCCCGGTTTGTGACGTCATCGAGCTGGGGTCAGTACTGCAAGTGAGCCACCATGACAACGCACCATTTTCAATTTCCTGCTAGTTCAGACTTAGGACAACAGCTTTGTTTCCATAGCAGTCAAATTTGCGCAACTAGGCAATTTTTTCAATGTCGAGCGAAAATTTGAATTTTCTGCTATTTTATACATAGGCCAACTGGCCTTTTCCAGATGGAGAGATGGAGGATGGAGTGGGATCAAGGAAATCCCATGACATCATCGATGACGTCATCGATTACACTGTGCTTGAACTCTTCTTACTGTACTACTAAAGTCATCAATGATTAGAGAAGCAGCTTTGCTTACATTACCGAAGATTTAAATATGCTATATCTGCTCGAAACAAAAATCTGTATTATATTACATTGTAAACCGCTGAAAAATGAAGCAGAATATATGTAATTAATCTGTAGACGACACTAAATGAATGTAAATGTTTATACGTTAAGCTCGAGTACCAGAGCGACACGAACTTCGTGTACGTGATATCGGGTAAGACAGCGTGAAATCGAGTGCCGTCAAATACACTTAATGCGAAATGCACCGAAGTTGCTGTTCTCATATCCATGCTGCCGACAGACACGGAGTTTAATTTACGGCACTGTCGTATGACGAACACACCAGTGCCAACGCTCCAATATCTCCCCTCCTCCTTAACGAGTGGTTTACAGTGATGAAAACTTCCTGCCCGTCTCTTATTTATAGCTGGCAACCTCGTATCACTTTGAAAGGAGAATGGCGCTCCCATTTCTCTGATTGTGTTCTGTTTGAGTGATTTGATATGTCAGTATAAATCTGAATAAGTATAATTTTTTACTAACAGAACTGGAACGTGTTTTTTAATCTTCTTAAATGTTCCCAATCACAAATTTGGATCCAAGAAACCTGTAATTTTGAAATCTGCGTCTAAAAACGTCAACAGGTAAGATAAACATGTCCGCTTTTTGTTTGTAAATTTCCTCTCAAATTTCTTCAGGAGTGCAGCTTTCAAGTTAACGACCAAGTTTACTTTTAAACAGATCATATTTATTTAGTTATTTTCTGTGACTGAAATCTTTACGAGCATCCAGCTCTAGTAACAAAATGTGTGTTACTGTAGAATATGTTGCTAAATCTGTGTGTATATCTTCTAGTGCTTGGTACAGTTCTTACATTAGTGTTTCATCATTTCCGAACATACGTTTTTCTGTAATCCAATATCAACTAAGAATCATGATTAAGGTTCTTTTCTTTTTATTTCAATACCTATAGCGACTCTTTAGCATATTTTGATGGCACAACATTTACAATTAGACCACATAAACTTTTTTTCATTCTTAATAGCTCACATCAAGAAATGACCTCACAGATGTGCATCAGTCGTATGTTTCCTTAAAATGTAGCCGAAGACAGAGTTTTTCTAACATTGTGATATGCATTTACTAACTAGAGGAAACATTTCACTAATCAAAATTCTATAATGTGACATAGTTCCTCACCACAGTTCTCTTGTGAAACGCTATAAAAGTGATACATTTTTCACTTATTTCCCCCGAACTTGCTCTGTAAATGTTTGCCTGGGTCGAGACTCACTTTCAAAATCAAGAATGTTACTGACTGTGGGTGACAAATCGTTGTATCAAATGGATGCTGAGTACCAAAGCTGTCTTCTATTCAGTAAAATTTTCAAAGCATTTTCTCCCATAATTCTCCTCATTTTTTGGAGGTATCAGTTTATCGATAGTATTTATGGATCTGTAAGGAATTTAAAACCATATCCAATTTTTTGTCCCACTAAAGCGTTAGTAAAAATTCTTATTGCATCTTCAAGATGTAAAGTTCATCTGACAGGGATGCTTGAAGAATACTTACATACAAAATCCAATGGAAAAGCATACTAGCAAAAAAAAAAAAAAAAACATTAAAACATTAACGTTCCCTGTGTGTCTTCAGCATTTACGTATAAATATCGACTTTTTTGTAGAAAAAAATCAATATTTTCGATATAAAAACATATAATTTCCGACACTGAGGTTATAGCAGAGGGACATCACTACTCGATGTCGTGCCTCAAACGGTCTGCTGCTTCTTTTCAGGTACCGTATAAATTTCTAGTCTTATCACTCTGTTACGTGTCATGATGTTGCCAGGGCTCTTTTTGTACACTCATTATTGCTATGGTTAATATTTCTCGTGTATTTCGTTGTAGTGAAAAACCAGAATGTTTTCGTGTATGTAGAACGACATATGTAGAATTAATATCAGATGAGCCCCAGGGAATTGTTTTGGGACCCTTGCTGTTCACGTTTTATGCTAAGGATCTTATAGGGAATATTAATAGTGGTCTATGACGTTTTGTAGATGATGCAGTTATCTGTAAGATGATGCAATACTCTCTGAAAATGCTGCACAAATATTCTGTCAGATTTTTACAAGATTTCAAATTGGTGCGAAGAGAGGCAGTTTGCTTAAAATATTCGTAAATGTAAAACTGTGCTCTTTACAAACCGGAAACATGTAGTCTTCTATGATTACAGTATGACAGAGTCCAGTGTCCTCGACCATCCACACCACACTGACTAAAGATCAACGAACTCAATTGAATAAAAATTAGCAAACTCGACTAATCGTGTTTATATAAATTTCATTTAAGTACATATAAAATTATCAGATGGAAGCACCTGAGGAACTCACAGTCGTGAATAGTAAGTCACTGACATCATTTTTCAGTAATTTTGGTTTATTTTACCTCGATTCGTCCTATTATTTGCTGCTTTTCATGTAAGAAAGAAAGAGAAAGAGAGAGAGATCTCGTTGTTTACATTAGATGCCGTGTTTTCAAAATTTGACCAAAACAAAACAAAAATCGTCGTGATAACAGTTGAAGAAAACTTGAATAGCTCATTCTGTTGCGTTAAATTACGTAAAACCAAACATCAGTAGTTATGTATACAGCAGCGCGGCACGCACTCGCAGACCGCACACACCACGCGCGAGCACAAGGATGACGGCGGTAGCGGGGTATTGCTGCGACTGCATCTCGAATGAGTAGCTTTTGGATGAAAAACTTGTCACGTAAACACTTCCTTATAAAAATTTAAAATTCTGAAACATCCTTCACCTACCTAAAATGGAGTAAGTAAGGATAAATGATGAAAATTGTACTGTAGAGAGTATAGCACTAAGATAGCACAATAATATCAAATGTAAATGCTGATTTGTCACGGATGGACCCAGATACTTTTGGGTGAGACGAGGGCTTGAGTCTCTTAAACACCTCCCCCCCCTCCCCACGCCTACCCGAATCCTCTACTGCAGAGGATGGAGTAGAGACACGGGACCAAAAATGTATAAACTACGCATCTAATAGAAAATGTAAACGGTCGCTTCTAGCAGTGTTTCTTACATTAATAAACATCAGCACAGTGAACAACTGCATTCTCTCCTTTTGCTTTAGAAACAGTAAAAGAGCCCCCATGTTCAGATTTTCCGACGAACTGTCTGTAAATCTAATGAGACCCCATCGTGAAGGTAGACTACGTATCTCCCATTTGAGAAGAGATATGATAATAACTGAAAATCTCCTTGGAAAAGACGTAAGGAAAAATAACAATAGATGCTCTAGAGCGCCAAACTGGGAAGAAAGAGGAAATGCAATCTTGTCCTTACCAACAACAGAAACACTGCATATGAGTGTGTCAAGTGTAATAGGTTCGTGTGCCTAGAATGTTCCAGCAAAATGTGTGTTAAGTGTTTAATAAATTTGTAAAATAAAAATATTTGTGTATTTGAAGCTTATGCCTGACATTTCTGTATATAATTCATGCATTTTTGTACAGTTCCATTATATCATTTTTCGTAAAAGTAATACATATTGGAATCCCTACTTGCTGGCAATGTTTAGTGAATCATTCGTCAGTTTGTTCACTGCAGTAATGTATTAATGTATCACTTTGCCAGAAAAGCAAGATTTTTTGTAAACCATGCCACTCTGACACATTTTTCCACAGAAGTAATAACAATCATTTGTCTTCTGTAGGGTTAATTATGTTTCCACTTATATAGTTCTTGAAGAGACTCATAAGATAATTTCACGGACTGTTTTTGTCAGAAATATTTTTTTTTAATAGCTTATAATAGTGAATCGCAGTTGTGGTTTTGAGTAATAGAGGCATCATTCCCGAATGATGGTATATGTACCTTTGAGTACACACAACCATGCCCGAGGCAGGATTCGAAACTGCAACCGTAGCGGTCGCGCGGTTCCAGACTGAAGCGCCTAGAACCGCTCGGTCACAATGGCCGGCGACGAAGAGGTGCTCGCCTGGCTGCAGTATGGTTTCGTAGCCAACCACACACATTTTTCTATGAACTGATTATCTTGTCTCACAGTCGAGTAAACGTATTAAAGTTATGGGGATTATTTTTAAAATAATAAGAAGTTTACTTACTTCTTTCCATGTTTTGTGTCTCGTTTTCGCGTTTCCCTTATACATTGAGCTTCCAAAGTTCTTCGACACAGTATACAGTTTGACGGTGCGAATTAATGTAATATTGGTAGGCACAGTGCGAATTAATGTGATTGGAAATACTAATAGGCGCAATGTCATAGTTTGTAATTTTTCAATTTCGCTCTGGCAGAACATACGTCCTGTCTAGTCTGCTTGTCGATTCAGTAGAGAATAATGTCTATTCCACAGTATCGCCGCCTAATAGTTCCCAGGTGTCGGTTACACGTAATCCATGTACGAGATGTTCTAACTCAATACACTTGCTCAGATTTGCAGTTTGGTCCTTATTTCGAATGACACAGTTGAAATCGCCGCCGTTAATTAAGTTGTCAGTGCAGTTGGCAAATATTTCTAGAATATTCGTGCAGAATAGGTTGCACGAAGGTGACGGTTTTGGCTTCCGGACCGCGCATTGAGACTAAAAGCCTGAACGCCGTTATATTAACACTGATGTCTTTACCATTTAAAAGATTTCGAAAACTGTGATGTAAAAACGATCAGGAATTACAATTACAGTTCCAGGTTTACTCTCTTTGCAGAGATTAATTATGTGTTTACACCCAGCTATCTAAAAACCTGTTGTAGAAATGCCTCGTCTACAAGTTCCATACAAGAAATCCCTAAGTAATCTAAACATGACTTCAGTTAGCATCCGGTTTCTGTTGAATGTTTGCAGACTGTCGGTAACGGTTGGTATCATTGTGAGTGCTTGCTGTAGGCCGTCCGCTGTGGCTGAGCGGTTCTAGGCGCTTCAGCCCGGAACCGCGTTGCTGCTACGGTCGCAGGCTCGAATCCTGCCACAGGCATGGATGTGTGTGATGTCTTTAGGTTTATTAGGTTTAAGTAGTTCTAAGTCTAGGGGACTGGTGACCTCAGATGTTAAGTCCCATAGTGCTTAGAGCCATTTGAACCTTTCTTTTTTTTTATTGCTGTGGTCCAACATATTCTCATCTTGGTTCAAATGGCTCTGAGCACTATGCGACTTATCTTCTGAGGTCATCAGTCGCCTAGAACATAGAACTAATTAAACCTATCTAACCTAAGGACATCACACACATCCATGCCCGAGGCAGGATTCGAACCTGCGATCGTAGCGGTCGCTCGCCTCGAGACTGTAGCGCCTAGAACCGCACGGCCACTACGGCCGGCTCTTCTCATCTTGCTCTTTCTACCAGGCATCCCTACTGCAGTCCTAAATCTGAGTCTCATCAATATGCATTTCCTCATCTGTGTCATCGGCCACAATGTTTTAAAACACTTGCGTCTTGGGCTCGAATGTACTTGAGAGTGGTTCTTATAAACACCTGTAATTTTTCTGTCACAGTCACAAGCCTGCGATACGGTTCTTTCTATTGTTGCGCGTTGGCGGTTTATCTTCGTCAAACGATTTCATTTGACTGGTAACCTTACCAAAATTGGGAAACAGAGCTGCTTTTTGATAAGTATGTCTTGCAATCTGCTTCCGAATCTTTTGAAAATTCGTCTGACATGCTACCTCGATCCCCGACAGTTGTCTTCTGTCCATCATGGTTTTTAACCAGTTTCTTTTTTACATACATTAACAGCTCGATAAAAGTTCGGATGTCAGTAATTGCATTGTGTCGGGGACCGAAGAAACACATGCGTCCTTGCTGTTAACGCTACTGGAGATTTTAGATTCCTCATCTGTTCGACCTACATTCAAATTATTGCCTCCGAAAAGGAGTTAGTTCACAGACATGACCTTTCGGCGAAATCTCACGAGGAGCACACGGCAAGTACCAAAGCCCTACTTCCTAGAAACTTCGCTGAGTGGAAGAGGAGCCAAAATAAGCGAACGCGTGGATTGGCTTATCCGTAGATACTGCACCTCTTCTGAGTAAACGACCGTTTAAGTTTTCAACACAATTTCGATACGTTTCAGTGTGGGGCCAAGTAAGCCCCACTGCTGGCATAGTGAATAGCGTCACAGCCTTCAAATTTTGCATCCCGTATTCGAAACCTGAGTACTGCTTTTTTTTTACTACCCAAGTCCTAAGTTGCTACACAAATGTTTCTTACCAAGTTATGGGATACGGGGGTTTTATATTAATCGTAAAATTGCAACTAGGCTTTACAACAACTCTAATACATTTGTAACAAAATATATGTGTGTATGGTAATTCCACAGGTTACAATCTTTTTAAATTTTCATATTCTTATATTTCATTCTTATATAAATTTTTAATTCTTATCTCTTATTCTCATATTCATTCTTCAGTAATATTTGGCGCTTTGCTTGGATGATACCAATAGTAGAACGATTCTAAACATCGAATTTCGGAAGAGCACGAGCATCGTGCGAAAGCAGGTTCGTTACATCGGCGTTTCCTCGTATGATTCTCACTCGACAAACAAACGTCGTTAACATTTCCGAAGATTTAACGCGTTGGCGATAATTTCGCAACAAACCACGCATAATTGACCATTTTTCTAAAAGCTGACTGTAACTGACTGTGAATCAAGACACACTACCAGAATTTCAACAAAAACAATTTCAAATAGTTTTCCTACTCATTTAATGTTTTTAGTTTTCTTTTTAATTTATTCACCAGATATATAATCAGCAAGTGAATAGGATACCATTATTTCAATATACACTGGAAATCATTGATGTAGTAATCATCTACGAACGTGGGGCAAATACACGAAAAATTAAAAGTAGAATCAGTTTCGAAAACGGGGCGGAAAATTTTAAAGCCGCAATGCTATCCACTGTGCCACCGCTTCCGTCGAAATGATTATCCCCTAAAAGACATATAAAGTACCTCGAAAACTTTTACTGTCGTTTTCTCAGAAACAGTCGTGTACCTACGGTAATCCGAGGCACGCGTTTGCTTATTTTGACCCCTCTTCCGCGAAGTGAAGTTTCTGGGAACTCGGGTTATGACACTTACCGTGTTATGCTCATCGGTACGAGTTAGTTCGGGAACGCTAATCCCTTGTATTTCGTCAGAGTGAACGGGGCAGCTGTACTGTTTCGTTCTACGATAGACTGCGAGGCCAAATGTGCTGGGTTGCGACGAGAGCATTCAGCCCGTGTGTGTTCTGTAGAGTTAGAAACAGTTCTTATCTAATAATACTCCTGCAACAGCGATACTATTTTACTAGGTAACCAGTTTCGGCTTATCAGTCGCGTCATCTTCACGCCTGTTACATGAATAACGCCAAGTACCACTCGTACATATACAGTACAAAGCACCAATATTCGTATCTGGCTCTGTAGATATCCTAACTTCATAGGCATGTGCGCCCTTCACACACGTGACAAAAATGTCAAACACGTGTTTATGATGCACACATTCTCTTGAATTTCGGATATCTACGTAACCTGTTACGAATGTTGGCGCCTTGTCTTATGCACGCACGAGTGGTACTTGGAGTCATTCATGCGACAACCCTGAAGATGAAGCGATTGGAACGTTGAAACTGCTTGCCTAATAAAACAGTGTCAAAATAACGGCTGTTGGTACAGTATTATTATATTTCATCTACAAGTTGCTGTCAAACGCTCCTGCGCACCAGATGGAGTTACATCTACACAACAGTTATAGGCTGCCAACCATGTTTTGTCAACGTCCAAAATCCTTTAACAAACACAGCGACAGAATATGTTTCTGTAATTCAGTTCTCAAAGTGCTAACACCGTTATCTACTTTGAAGTGCATACTACCGACCCACTTATCGTTTGTAATACTCTAGACATTACCATAAGAACAAAAGGCCTGATACACGACACCATGATGAAACTGGAAAGGCAAATTATAGATCTTAACAGCCCCTCAGCTCCAAGCCAGCTTAGCTTCGCGGTAAGGTACAGAAAGCGTCGTTGCTGTGTGTGGAAGTAGAGGGTCCGCCCATTGCGTCCATGATCCTTTCACACTTCTGTCTGCTAACAACGTTGACCTAGAAAGAGGTAGTGAAAACGTCATACTGAACTCCAGAGACTTAGTCCTCCCAAAGACATATTTAACCGAAAACCTGGGAGTCAAAGTTAGGAATTCTAGGGCGAGGTTAGTCAGATCTAAAACCAATCTTCAAAGTACTGCGCCCACTCGCAGGTAAAGGTAACTGATTCATTAGTAGTATTCTAGGAGAATTAAATGTCTAGGAAGGAGATTGCTTACAAAACACTTGTGCGGCCGATATTAGACTGTAGCTCATGTGTGTGGAGCCTGTATCAGATAGGAGTAACAAGGGACAAAAGTGTAGACAAAGAAGTACAGCACGAATAGTGACGGTAGAGGCCACAGAGATACCGTAAAAACTTGCAAACGCTTGAAGTTGGGCGAGAAATTATAAAGTTTCGATCACCAGCTCTAAGCGAAAACTGTAGGAATATGCTACAACCCACTAGATATTGCTCTCGTCGGTAAGTGATTTCTGTCATGCACTTAAGAGTGGTTCACAGATGTAGATGCAGATCCAAATCTCTTATTGTATAGAATACAATGTGAATGGGTATAGCCTATTAAATGGAATTGAGAGTGAATACGAATAGTCAGTTCCCAACATGCAGGGTGTAAATAAAAGATAAAGTAAAAGTAAAGTTTATCGTGAAAGCCCATGACAGGGCTTTAGGCCTGTCTGCAGGTATTGTACAGCCTCTCGTCTCTGTGGCACTAGGAGTGGGAGGTTGTCGGACCCATATTTCCGGCAGCCTTTCGCAATCGGGAGAGATTCCTGGTACTCATTCTATGGCAGATTGAGAGGGGCTGCAATCGTTCTGGAGGGAGTAAGACAAGGGAAAATTTCTGCCTTTATCCAGGATCGAACACGGGATCTCCAAGGTCACTAGACCGCTAGACCACCACTCCCACACAGGTATGTTGTCAATTCAATAAATAAGTTATAAACGATGACACAACTAAATATGAAATGGAACTAAGCCGCCGAAGGAGCCGGTGTGTCTTATCTCGACACGCACTACTTCACCATAATCGCTGCAGAATTATTTCAATAATTAATGAGTTTGTTTTTAGGGTTCCGTGTCTCAGTAGGTAAAAACGGAACCCTTCTAGGATCACTTCGTTGTCCGTCTATCGTTCTGTACGTCTGTCCGATTTTTCAAAGCCCTCTTTCTCAGGAGTGAGTAGACGCATCAATTTGAATTTTTTTTTGTATTAAGGTCTAAGGTGCATTGGCCATGCAAAAACAGTTAAGCTTCTAAGTTAATGCAATAAAAAGATGCAGTCGTCTGTGTCACATATTTTGATATTCGAAAACTCACTTATCAAAGCCTACAGTGTATTTTCCGTTGACTTTTAGTCATTAAATGTGCTAAGGAGAAAGGTTTCACACTGAAACCAAAGGAAAGAGTCCGAAAATTGTTCATTTTTAGTTGTGTCACATGAAAAAAATTTTGGTCATTTGTTATCAGACAGTCTTTCTGTTCGTCAGTCTATTGACACCTCTTTTTCTCAGGAACGATAAGATATATCAAGTTCAAATGTCTGCCTCTTACTAAGATCTATCGTACCTTTGCGATTTAAAAAAGTGAGCTTTTAAATTAATGCAATCAAAAGATATGGCCATTTATGTCACATATTTTAACACCTGCAAACTCACTCATTAAATTGTACAAGATACTTCTCGTTGACCTAGAATCATGAAATTTCCAAGAATCAAGGTTTTAAATACAACCAAATAAATTATGCGAAAATTACTTATTTGTAATTATATCACACGAAAAAATTATGTCATTTGTTATCAGACTGACTGTCCGTCTGTTAAGACTCCTTTTTTTCAGGCACGAGAAGGTGGATCAAGCAGAAATTTGTGTCAATACTAAGGTCTATGTTCTGTTGGGCATACAATAAATATAAGCTTGTAACTCAATTAAACTGAAAGATACAGCCACTTATGTCATATATTTTGATACTGATAAACAAAGTCTATAGCATAGTTCCTGTTCGTCTAGAATCATGAATCTGGCAAGAAGAAGGATTTCACTGTACTAACGAAGAAAAGTTTATAAAGTTGTGAATTTGTAGTAATTCCACTTGAAAAATGTAATTTTTTATCTGACTGTCTGTCCGTCAATCTGTTAAGCCCTCTTTTTTTGCTGGAACGGGTAGACATTTCAAGTTGATATTTATGTCGCATGTGAAGGTCTACTGCACCTTGGAAATGTAATAAGAGTAAAACTTCTAAGTCAGTGCCGTCAAAAGATACAGCCATTTATGTCACGTATTTTGATATTCGCAAACTCACCTATTAAAGCCTATCGCGTGCTTCTCCTTGACGAAGAATCATGAAGTTTCGGAAGAACAAGGGATTCGCAGTACAAGTAAAGCAAACAATCAGAAAATTGTTAATCTGTAAGTTTATAACACGGAAAAATATTATTTTGTCACTAGTTATCCGACTTCAAACTCTAATTTAAAATATTCTCGAAATTCTTGAAATTCCTGGAACGATATTTTGCCGGTATCGTTGTTGATAACAGGCAAAAACCGTCGAGATTCGAGATTTTCGGGATCGTCGTAATTCCCCTCAGTGTTATGTATTTTCGGTGATAAAATTACCACAAATTCCGCTAAAGGATGCGGAAGGAATGCGCTTTAAAAAGGCCACCAGTAAGAAATATATAAAATGCGTCGTACGTGCTGGGTGCCTGAGTGTATGCTTAAAGGACGTGTCTCTCTTCTATGGCGCGTAAAGCTCAGATTACAATAACGTTCCTCTTTTGTTCAGCTGGCGTGTTGGGCTTTAGTGGAGAGTTGTGTAGCCCTCACATTTCGACAAAATGCTGTCCGTATCGCACTAGCACTGGAAGAACGCACGGCTAAAACGTTTCTGGTTTCAGCGCAGCATGCACTCCTGATTCTTAGGAATATGGCAGACAGGGTAATGGAGACTATACAGCAGCAGTCTGAGGATGTAGCCACCACCGACGCGGGAGTCTTTCCAAGGCCTCCGTAAAAGCTCCGATGGCGGAGCGCCGGTAAGGAAAGGGGGCATTCCAGGGGCAGCGCCGGCTGCAGCCCTTAAGTGGCCCACATTTCCCACCCACATTCCGCGGCCGACCTCCCCATTTCTCGCTGGTAGGGAGGTGCCAAGGGGCGGAATGCGGTCTGGAGAGATTTCTTGTGCACTCACTGCCCGGGAAAATTCCTCGCCATGTTCCAGAACCTCAACGCTTAATGGTAAATACTTTTATCAGGAAGTCACGTGAGTACACGAGACAGGACAAAAGCAATGATGTTCAGCACTATGCGTCGGTACTTTCACTGGCAAAACTCTAAGGGGTAACAGAAGGTAAATGCTCTGATTATTAAAACTGTCAGTCGTTAATACCATACTTAAAACATGGGCCGTAAGCATTTGTTTTTAGTCTACTGGTTTCGGTTCTTCCGCCGTTCTCAAGTATTCACAAGGGTCTTCAGTTGACAATGGCCCTTGAAACAAAGCCTCTTCGTCTAAAAATAAATTAGAACAACTGGACTTGCCAGTCAGTAAAAATAGTACATACAGAAAAATGGTTCAAATGGCTCTAAGCACTATGGGACTTAACATCTGAGGTCATCAGTCCCCTACACTTAGAACTACATAAACCTAACTAACCTAAGGACATCACACACAGCCACGCCCGAGGCAGGATTCGAACCTGCGACCATAGCAGCAGCGCGGTTCCGGACTGAAGTACCTACAACCGTTCGGCCACAATGGCCTGGCAGTACATACAGGGGCGAATGCACTGTGTACAATAAAAAAATGTTCGACAAAATAATTAAAACATTGTGCTCAAATTTGGAGAAAGACATCATTGTTCCAGTGCGTTTAGCACGGCTAGAGCTTGGCCCATTTTCAAGTGTACGCTATCTAGAAACATATTACAATGAGAAAATTACAACTTTAATACCATACAACTATGCTGGATGTAGTATTTAGGCAAACATAGGAATTATCTATGACGTTCACGTATACACGGTCCTCATCTCGTTACACAAAACTCGCTCGCACGCCATGCATAATTTTCCATAACACCGTCTCAACTGCATAAACTAAAATAAGAAGTGCACAGAACGATAGTGGTTGCAACGACTAGAGCATTAACACACAAGCAGAATGTCACATCTAACCAGCAAATACGCAATAGAAACCTCGTGATGTACAGCTACAGAACACACCTGCTCACAGCTGATTATGGTACTGATACATGTGTGCAAGTGTATGCGCGAAAATTGTAACTATTAGCGAGCGAGTGAAAGTAAAGAGGACCTTACAGTACTATCAACACAAAATTTCAAAGTACATCTTGTATCTTATACCAACAGTTAAAAGGAAAATTGGAGGACATGTCTTATTAATGCTTACAAAATGGTGTCACACGTAAATAACAGCACAGAAAACTGTTTATGCAAATATCATTACGTATAATTAAACAGAATGAGATCCTTTATAGTATACATATTCGATACAATTTTAGTAAGAGACAATACAATGTCACATCTCAAACCTACTACCTTGGTAGAAATATTGAAGAATAAATGGAATTATACACATGTCTATCTGAGTCACCATCTATATCTGACCTGTTCACCTCAACCCCTAAGACTTCGTCACCCACGTCAACCATACCTTTTCCACCTATATTACTGCTGCTGTCTACATCCATAGTGCATCCACTGCAGAAATCCAGCGGTGGCGTCAGTGTAACTACTCCCTGCAAGGTGACATTGTTCCTATCCTACATCACACACATAGTGATAGCGATACCATCCCCAATGTTATCTTCGCATCTCCCAATCTCCTTGGTCACCTCACTACAGAAGACCTTGACCCAACTGAAAATGCCCATCTACTGTTCTCCCCACAATCTCCGACTCACAACCTCATCCCCATACACACCACTTCAATCTTCATCTAAGAGTTATCCGAGACTATTCACATGGCAACTGTAATGTCTCCTGGGAATTCACAGAAACCCAAATTGTAAGCAACCCTATGACCTTCCAGCAACCTGACGATATTCACCATGCCACGTGATTCGTTCAGCAGAACTTGTCACACGTTCTATCCTCCTACATTCCTACTAAAACCACATGTCATAACCACCGCAACCCGCTCTCTCCTCCCCCCCCCCCCCCCACAAGGTCTACTCCTCCTGCACACATCCTGTCGCTTTTAGCACTCCTTATTACGCACTTGTGAGTGACCACTGGCGAATACAGGACACATCAGGAATGTATTAAATGCAAAAAGCGCTGGGACTGGCGCCATACATGCTCCATACGCAATGCTACATTCACCAATAACTCTTCCAGGTACTGGAAAGCATTTCATCAACCCGCTGGCCGTAATTCCATTTCTTGCTACTTGCTTTTATGTAACAACTGTCTATTACCTGACAACCTGAGAAAAGCTGAACACTATGCACCAATCTCTCTGTTATGTTCCCCGTCCCCGGTGATCCCATCTTGATTATTCCCTGTTCCCTACAATCCACGGACGCACAAGCACCACTTATTCATTCCTGGCTCCCAGCTACCAGTACTTAGGCAGCATAACACGAATAGACTTGAATTCAACTAGTCACAGCACACAACATATAATGAGTACAAAAAAACTTTCCCAATCATCATTGCATTACCTATCGACATTAAAAGAACGCCCCCTTTGGAGCTCTTTATAAAGAGCTAATTAAAAAATATAATTGTAGCGTGTACACGCTACAATTCTGAACAGTGTAAAATCTATAAATTAGTTAGTTTGTGGGTTTCATGTTTCATAGATCATTTTACATAGTAAATCATAATGACGTGAAATGAGTCATTCCACATTCAGATTGCAAGCTGCACAAACCCCCTACTGGTACCTCTTGTTGCCCCATCAGCCTCAACTCAGTGTTCAGCAGGGTCTGCGAATCCATCTTTTCCCCACCAATCCACCAATACCTGAACCAACAACACCTCCTTCTTTTCAACCTGTCTTCCATCCCAACCTTCCCCAGTGACCAGCTTCCGTACCTAACTCATTACCTATCCCACCAGCTCAACAATCGCAAATATCTTATTGTTGTCTTTGTGGTTTCTTTTTGAAATAATCCGCCTACTGCACATATGTCCGAAGGCTCCATCTTCTCTCCTTCTGCTTTATCAACCTTGCACTGCCAAACATCAGACCACCTCCGCCTTCCTTCAGAATACTTTCCTCGCCTTCTGCCCCATGCTCCAGAAATCCCACACATCTCTCCAAATCCACATCAGATTTACCTCTTGGTGCAACTAATGATTCCTTAAAGTAAACCTATCCAAATCCCAGGCAATAATTATAGGACGAATCACCCACAGTTTTCGTCTCCATGACTTCTACCTTACCTTTAACCACCCACCTACCTGTTAACAAATGCATAAAAATACTTTGGACTAACCAATACCAGTAACTAACATGGAAACCTTACCTCCTAATCATCCAACAGGAAGACGACAATGGACAAAAATGCTACTAAATATACTGCTGGCTGAATTAAGGGACTGGACGCTTCCACTATCGTCCACACCTGCTAATGTTCATGGGAATATGCCCCACTAATGTTCTACAAGTCCTTCCACATTCTTTAACGTCATGTAGTCCGAATCGCTTTCTACATCATTTTACCTCCCTCATTAAATTCCCACCCCTCATCACCTACATCAAACATGTCCACATATCCTACAATCTTCACAGACTAGCTTCCATCACTATACCTACACACACCACATCCCATCAAAATACAATTTCAAGCGACTCCTTCCCTCAGACAATGAGATCTATACCAACACTTAGCTGTCGCACCAACTACAACTCTTCTCCACTTATCCGACTCCACATCAGGGCTTCCTTCTCCTTTGCCTCTTCATTTCTCTCCATCCCTTTCTTCTTGATACCACTGTCCTATCTACACATCAAACTCTTTTTGAGTTTAATTTTAAATGAGGTTTTTTCTATAATATCCAACAAATTTTTTCTTTCTTATTCTTTTCCAAAACAATTTGGAAACTTCTCACCTTTAGTAATATTTTATTTACATCCTTCTTATATTTTGGAGAGCTGAAGAGCAAAATGTTGTCCCATGTACTGCTGTCAGCTCCTACCATTAACCCCTCCTCTCCCACCACCCCCACCCCATCCTCCATATGGGGCTAGAGGATGAAATAACAATAACGAAAAAATTCATACGTTTCTAGTGTAGAGCATATTAAGAGAAAGCTGATCACAACTGCACAGTGCATCGTTCAATTGAGGAGAAACATTGGACATTAGGGCATTAAGTGCAGGTAGACAATGTTTTCTTAGATATCATAAATAACTGTACGTGTACAAAAAAGCAAATGAGATGAAATTATAAAGGTGGAACAAAGGTAAAAGAAATAACCCTATGAGGTCAGTCGGTAACGGTTTTGTAGATGATGTATATCATCACACAGCATTAATATACGCTTATTTATGTGTGTGTGTGTGTGTGTGTGTGTGTGTGTGTGTGTGTGTGCGTGCGACTGAAAATGGATGTATACAGGGTGATTCTGACTAATGGTTAAAAAACCCCGAAGTGACATAGATGACACTGAGATAAATAAAATATAAGACATATGGGGCCACAAATATCAGGAGACATCGCTTTTCGCGAACAGTGATGTCACCAGATGACGTATCTCGCCGCACGTGCAGCGATTGGGCTTGCCGATCCCATTCTCGCCGGTAGAGGGCAGTGCTACACATCGCTCGCTAGGCTACTCTGTGTTTGAACACCTTTTGTAAATGTCATCTGCTGCAGACATAAGTAACAAAATTACTGTCCCCGCTGTAACCAAGCAAAAGCAATTCTAATTTTTTGTTTCTTTCGATAAGTCCCTTCTTTTTCTGTTTACAGACTTTATTTACTAAAGAACACACAGAGCCTTTACAGCTATCGATGCAGTCCGGAAGCTCATACTTATCTGCTTGTAACGCGGTTGGTTTTGTTGTACTGCATTTTACAGTTCATTAGCGGAGACCACGAGGTCGGGAAATAAAGTATGAAATCCTATTTGAATATAAACACACTATTGTTTAACGCGGTGCAAAAAAATTCTGCCTGCTAGAAGCAAGAAGAACTCTGAGCCCCATACTTTAAGAAGGCCCGGAGCACGGCATGAACAGCTGCGACAGATCGATAGGCTCCACCGTCGCACGTGTGGCGAGGCCCACGACAAAGACAGGCTGTGACACGTGCGGCACAGCATGTGACGCTGCGCGTCTTACCAGAACAAACAGTCTCCTCCGGCGGGGAGTAACTATCTCAGATGAATTTAATAATTCTTGACAGCGCGTTTAAATGCAAGTAGGCTCTCGATAACACGCGATAGAAGTTAAGACCTGTAGTGGCTACCTTTTCAATTGCATACTGATTTCCCCTTGGGCCCTTCATGTAGCCGAGTCTTTGCGAAATGTGGCAGACAATCTGAGTAGTGTGACATCACAAGTTCGCTGCAGGGCCCGTATTTTTCCTGGGACCCAACGTGTCACGAGGTATGTCATCTGGTGACATCACGTGTTCAAAACGTGTCATCCATTTTTGGTGCATTTCCCGACGTTTGCGCCCCGTGTGGGTTGTATTAAATTGCTTGTAGCAGCGTCCGCCCCTTGTAGCTGAGTGGTCAGTGCGACGGAATGTCATACCTAATGGCCCGGGTTCGATTCCCGGCTGGGTCGGAGATTTTCTTCGGTCAGGGATCTGGGTGTTGTGTTGTCCTTATCATCGTCATTTCATCACCATCGACACGCAAGTCGCCGAAGTGGCGTTAAGTGGAAAGACTTGCACGAAGCGAACGGTCTACCCGACGGGAGGCCCTAGCCACACGGCATTTACATTTCCACTTGTAGCAGCGTCATCTATGTCACTTAAGGGTTCTTTAAACGTTATTAAGAATCACGGTGCATACTACATCAAATCATCTTGTACAATTTAACTGCTGTTTATAAAACTACTAAAAAGTGAAAATGATATATTCATTGCAACAACATAGCCAGTACATTCAAGTGAAGAGATCAGGTTTAGATTCACTCGGCATAATAAAAGCACGCTGGTATAAAAACGAGTGGATAAATTACAGTCGGCAGGATAATACAAAAAATGTAACACGTTCAACATAAAAGTTCTCGGTAAAGAAGAATATAGGCCACAAGAGACATACACTGGCGTTCAAAATTATAGCAACAAACGGAAATTTTACAAGGTTGCGTTTACTTTGCCACAAAACAGTATAAACAGGTGATAGTACTGTAGCAACAATGGAAAGAACACAGAACGTAAATAACTGCAACATGCATAATGATAGACAAAAATATCCTTCGTTTCTTTTTTTACATCTTCACGGATTCACACACACGTTCTGACAACTCGTTAATGTACTCAGTATGGAGTGTGACAACCTCTGGCAACAATACAGGCTTGACAACGACGTGGCATGCTGTGAATGATTTCATCCATCTCTTGCTGAGGTATTAGCCCACTCTTCCTGCAGAGCTACTCGCAGATCTTGGAGAATAGTTGGTGGATGCTGACGTGATGCAACCCGTCTCCCTACTGCTTCCCCACATGCTCTATGGAATTCATATGGAGAGAGCTAGTAGACCACTCTATGCATGCAATATCTTCTCTCTTTCCCAGGAAACATCAACCACCTGTGCTCTTTCAGGTCGGACGCCAACGCCCATAAATACAAAATCGGAGCCAACAGCATCGCGCAACAACCGCACATGAGGTCCCAAGATCTCGTATCGATACGTGACAGCAGTTAAACATTGCCGCTTCACGAGTAAAATTTCATAATAGGTATTTCAGTGGTCAACATAATCCCTGCCTACGCCGTAAGGGATCCTCGATATCGGTCTCTTTCCACTATGTTTGGATCGCGAAATCGTGTTCCACGTTCCCTCCAGATGCGAATCCGTCTAGAACCAGTCTCCAGACAAAATTGGGACTCATCTGCAAAAAGAAGATTGGCCCACTATTCGACCGTCCAGTTGGTGTGTTGACGACTCCACTTTCGACGTTCCCTTTTGTGAACACGCGTCAGAGGTACACAAACAACAGGTCTCCAACAATAAACGCTACTCTGCCGAAGACTTCTGTATATCGTTTGCCCCGATGCAACGCGTCCAGTAGATGCTGCGAGGTTATATGCCAGTTGCCGTGCAGTTCTAGGCGAAACTGTTGTGCTCTTACAGCCAAATAACTATCCTCTGCCGGCCGAAGTGGCCGAGGGGTTCTAGGCGCTACAGTCTGGAACCGCGCGACCACTACGGTCGCAGGTTCGAATCCTGCCTCGGGCATGGATGTGTGTGATAGAAGGATTTTAAGCTAGATTTAAAACTTGACCTGCTACCTGCCAGGCACTTTATGTTGTTGAGCAAATGATCAAAGATTTTTGTTGTTGAATAATGTACTACTTTTTGAGCAACTGACAGCTTCAGTAACGGGTAGAATAGGTCATTTTTCCCTCTAGTGTTGTCGGCCGGGGTGGCCGAGTGGTTCTAGGTGCTATGTCTGGAACCGCGCGACTGCTACGGTCGCAGGTTCGAATCCTGCCTCGGGCATGGATGTGTGTGATGTCCTTGGGTTGGTTAGGTTTAAGTAGTTCCAAGTTCTAGGGGACTGATGACCTCAGATGTTAAGTCCCATAGTGCTCAGAGCCATTTGAACCTCTAGTGTTGTACGTATGAATATCACTGTTCTTCGTGAATTGAGTTTGATTATTTGTAACGAATTTCAATAGCGGATATATATACTCTGATGATGCAGTTAAAATACCTAACTCCTTGAAAGGTGCCCAAATGACGTCCTTGGGTGAATACCACTAATTATTCTCATTACTCTCTTTTGTGCAATCAATACTTTATCTCTAAGTGGTGAGTTACCCCAGAAAACTATTCCATAAGACATTATCGAGTGGAAATATGCAAAGTACGTTAGGAAGCTGATCTGTTTATTACGAAAACAAATCATTATACGAAGAGCGACAGAAGTTGAATTAGTTGTTTGAGAAGCTCAGTAATATGCTTCTTCCAGATCAAGTTGTCATCAATGTGAATCCTGTTAACTGAGCCCTGTTCATATGCTACATCAATTGTCGGTATGACTATTCAGTGTACAGGACTGGATATAGTGAGTTTTTACAAAATTAAGGGAGAGTCCATTTTCTGAGAACCACATAATAGTTCTTTGAAAGACATCCTCAACAATATCTTCAGCTGTTTTTTCTGGAATGGGATTTATTATAACACTCGTGTCATCTGCAAAAAATACTAGTTCCGCATGCTGAACGTTAAGTTACAGGCATCTGTTGACAGTTTGTATGTTTATATCGTGAATTAGGCACAGGACGGGGAAATAGCGGTTCGTTCATTTAATTTTGGACACAAGTGTATAAAGCAAAGATAGCATGATACAGTCGTATACAGTCACAAGTTGTGACATGGTCGCGAATTGAAAAGTGACCCAAATACAGAATACATTTCCTTTAATTCACGTCTATGGTCACAATTTTTTTGTCGTCAGACTACCGGTTTCGGTCTATAATTACCATCTTCAGATCTGCAGCAAAATATGAGGAAAACACAAATACACTATCAGATTGTCTACAGCTCAAAACTATAAAATAGACCATAATGAAAAGTAGTACTGATAAACATGTGCATTTGTGCGCTTTTAAATATGAAGAGGCATACCTGTTTTATAACAACTTGTCCTAATATACTCGACCCGTAGGAACATTGTCAAATACTAAACACAAAATCAGCTCTAGCATCGTCAAATACATATATAAATCGTAGTATAAACAAGAGTTTTCTTATCAGCAACACTACTGATCAAAACAAACTGCCGTATAGTAGCCACAGAAGATTTGTTTTTCTAGTTCACCAGATGTCGCTACTGTAACCGTATACATTTTCTTCAATGATAAATTCTACTATGTAAAATGAAGCGGGATACAAACAATAAAGACTGTAATGTGCTTATAACGTGTAAGAGGCATTATAGTAACAAAAAGCAATGAAATAAAACATGACAAAAGTTAGATAGTTCGAAAGGAAAAAGTCAGGAGACAGTAATTGACATACGCTCAAGTGGCGATATTATAGATAATGAAATAAATAATAAACAGATTTTAGAGTACACAGAATCATACTATAAGTCCCTCCAAAGCCTTGAGCGTCATGCACTCCGCTTCGCCTTCCGTATACGCCTCCCGTCCCCCACGCGGATCCTCTATTATCTCATTCCTTTCCCCCATCTGCTCCTATTCCTCGAACATATCCGCATCCTCTACACCTCCCGCCGTCTTGAACCCCCTCACCCCCTGGTTGCTCCTCTCCTCTCCCATCCCCGCCCCCTGCCACGTCATCACCGTTGTGTCCCCCTACTCTCCATCTCTACACCCTACATCTCCTTTCCCAAGGTGGCTTCCATCAGCTTCCCCTCCCGGATGATGCCCTCTCTCCCTCCATTTATCCTTCCTATCAACTCTGATCCTCAAACCCCCCTCCTTTTCTCCGTCCTTTCCCTGGGCTCCCTCTTCCTCCCCCCCTTCCATCCTGTGTTTTCTCCCCACCTATCATCTCCTTTCTCTCCCCCCCCACCCCCCGATTCCTTTTGTACTCCCCTCCTCTGCCTTCCCCAATCCTTGGCCCGTCTGCTCAGCACCCCCCACCACTCTTATGGATCCTCCTCTTCCATTGGCTCCTTTCCCCCTCCCCCTTCACTTTTCCTCTCCTTCCCCCCCCCCCTTTTTCCCATCATCTGACCAGTTTCCCCCCACCTGCTGTCGGATGTGGTATGTCGTATTTGTGCCAACTTTTAGCGCAGTGTTTAAGTGAGTGTTCGGTGTTGTGCGTCCTTCCACAGTGTTGCGAACAGAAATCATGCTGTCGCTGGGTGTGCTTTTTATATCTCTTGCGAACAGAACCCAGACAGTCGCCGTGTTTTTTTAATTATCTGTTTTTCTGCTTCCTGTGTGTTTTATTAGCTTCATTGACCCTGTGTTTTATGTTTTATGCTCCAGAATTTTCTGCCATTTTTACCTTTAAGTCACCGATTTTATCGCCAACTGTTATTATTTTTTATTATCTTCATCTTTTTAAAACAAATTCTGTAGGCTGAAGAGCGGCGTAATAAGCTGCTGCCAGCCCGTCCCCTTTAGGGGGAATCGAAACCCACTAAAGGAAAAAAAAACAGAATCATATAAAAATTACAAAACTAATATCTAAAGAACCCCAATGAATGAAAACAGATTGCCACTGCCGCACACAATCAGGGCCCTCTGTTGGCTGTAAGGCCAGAACGCCACATACGCGAGAAGTGGTTAGACGAACGTGACCGCCAGTTGACGGTGCTTGCACTGATTTTGTGTTTAGCGTTTGACGATGCCACTGTGGCTCCAGTATATTAGGACATGTTCTTATAAAACAGGTATGCCCTTAATATTTAACGCGCACAACTGCACTGCAATACTCTTCATTATGGTCTATTTGATTGTATTAACCTTCAGATAATCTGGTAGTGTGTTTGTGTTTTCCCATATTTTGCTGCAGAACTGAAGGTGGTCATTATAGACCAAAACCGGTAGTTTAATGACAAAAAATTTGTGACCATAGACGTGAACTAAAGGAAATTTACAGTCATATACATTTCTGAGGTTAAATTCGCTGGCTCTAAACATCAGTAGAAAACACAGTGGTCGAAATCTGAAATACTAAACAATCTTCACATGCAGCGTCACAGCGTAAAGCTCCAGTCTCAATACAAAACCAACATTTTTTAGTCCTGTTTGTTGAGAATACTGTCGGAAATTTATGCAAATGACTGTACAAGTTAATTTCTTCGAGTATAAACATCACCCTCCCCTTACCGAAATCGTGTAGAACCTGAAATGCACTATCAATCTCTCGGAGGTATTACTTCCGGTGCGTATTCTGCATTCCACGGTCAAGAGTAAACAGCCCAAATAATAGCTGAAAACGTTACACAAACACTCACCAAAGACCGAAACACTGCACCTGGTCACGATACAGCTCGTTACGTCAATGTATGTCCCAGAGTCGGTCACGAAACCCTTTCCGTCATTTACAATACCATCCAGAGAAGTACAAAACTCCAAAGTGCTCCTCTTCCTGAAACCTGAAAAACCTGGACCTACCAGCCCCATGACAGTTTTCAGCAAAATCTTTGACATCATCACTACCCACCGAATCCGTCAGCACAGTGAAACACACCTACATAGCCTCAAGACCTGTAGACAGTTGCAAAATGCCCGGTAATTCTGCGGCGATCCCTCACTCTTTCTCCAGTCCAGTCGAACGTATACACTTGGTGCAAAGGAAAGTCGATATAAAATGAAAGTACATGGTTGGTAAAAGTAGACTGTATATTTAACACCACATCGCGCGATAGTTACAGGCACGTCTAAATGAGTTGGCCAACACGACTACTCTCCTTTCCTTCTACCCCAATCCGAACGTACCATTGTGTCAGGTGGGATTTCTTACCTGCAGTGACAGTGTCAAGTCGCTGCAGCACCCTCGTGTTATAACCTTGCGCCAAGACAGAACATTCCAACCACCCAAATTATATAAATTACGTAAATACAAATTATCATAACTAGCACAAGTTAGCTCAGACAAACAAGGACATAAATGATTGAATAAATCATATCCGTTGTGCACAAACAGAAAAATAAGGTCAGATAGTCAGTGAATAGTAATGTGTACCTGAGTCTATGTTTCCAGCTGAACAACACAGATCTTCGACAGCAGTCGTTTAAAGCTTCCTGTTGTTGTGTGCACTAAAATAGCTCGCACCATGTATGCAAACAGTGACCCCAGATCGTTACACGAGATGTGGCAACTTGCCTTCTTTCAGGAGAAAATGTGTTCCTGGTTGTAGATTGTCTTCTGTTGATGATGTTTTAGTTCTCAGCTGCAGCTGTGATAGGTAGTTCTGTGACTGCCTTTCCACATATGCGGCTAACACTGATGCGTGTGCTGCCACCACAACAACCTGGATGATCGCTCTGAAAGCGAGCCCGGCTCTCGGACTGTTACCAACTGTCACTGAAAAGAAAATGGTCTGGAGCTAGGTATGAGAATTCATTTGAGTTATAAGAAAATTGAGTAAGGGATCGAGAATTTAAACACACTTCAGTCTCAATCAGAAGTCTGGAATTCCTGGCATGTCAAAACTTGGCTTACCATAACTCTCTTCAAATGTGTCCTGATGCATTTTATACTTACTTCCCACAGTCCGCCAAACTGCAATGCTTGAAGTGTGATAAAATTCCACTGTATACCATTCTGCGATATCTAGTTCTGGAATTGTGTTGCCTGGGCTTGAGAACTGAACAGTTTGTACAGATCACGCAGCTCATTCATTGCTCTTGCGGACCTCTTCCAATTGTAACTGTAAACGTTTGTGGAAACATATAATCGTGAAATAAATTTTCGAAGAGCAGCGAAGGTGGCTTCAGAGGACAGATCAGTGACCAGCTTGATATGACTTTCCCTTGTAGCCATGCGATATACCATGAAGTATTTTGTCTGAATGAATAATCTGTAAATTCTGACAACTGGATTCTAGAAATGTCACTAGCTCTTTCGCAAGCGAAAATGTGGTGTTAGCTGTTTTAAATTCCCACTGTTTCCTCAGATTCACACTAGTGTGTGCCAGCAATATGTGAGACACTACTAGCTCATGAGTAGTACGTTGAAGCGAGATTTGGTGCAATTTATATTCATGGGTTGCGTATATTCAGGGACAAGGATACATTTAGGGCCACATTGCTCCCTCACACTCCCCTTATCCTGTTGTTCTCCTAAGTGGTTTATGACTCCCTGAGGATTTCTATTGTTATGCTAACTGGTTTATGAATCCATGTGATAATATGACCTTCTGATAAATAGCCCTCTCCCTCCTTATCCCCATCCTCCTAACTTTCCCTGTGGGAAAAGAGACACATTTTTGGCACTCCTTCCCAGTTCCGTTCTGAGCCTCTTTTCCGCCCCCTGGGAAATTCCACAGCCCTTCCCTCCTCTCCTCCATTTCTCCCTCCCATTCCCCAGCTAGATGTTGTTGGAAGAAAGACTCAATCTGTACTGAGGTGCTGGAGAGGAATGAACTCATGAGAAAAGTAGAAATCAATGTCAATTGACATAGTAACCTCCTGCCTTCCTCCTTTCCCACGCCTCCACCTTTCCTCCTAGAAACTGTGTGCCACTTTAGATATACAAAGTTGGGTTGTAATAGCTCAATTGCAGCACCTTCACTCTTACGACATCACCTCACATCCTAGGGGTAGGTAGTGGAGCAGATAGGTCAACATTCTAACTGCATTGATCCCACAACCCATTAGTTCACAGAAATATTGAGGCTTTTGTGATGGACTGCTTGCATATTTGGCAGGATATATCTCATCAAATTGATTGACTGCTTGGAATATTGCAGTGTGCGAGAAATCTACTCGTCATATGTCTGAGGTTCTGTATACACAGACACGACCTTACACAGGCACCCTCCTTGACCACCATAATCTATATCTGGAAAACAACCTTTGAACGATGTCTCCACCCTGAACGCAGGGCAGACATGCCAGGTACAGCAGCTGCATGGGTTACTTTGCATATTCCTGCAGATGCAGGTCAGGAGAAAGGGCTTCACACAGTGGTGGCTTAGGTGGGGTGCAGACTGGAAGTGACCCTTATCCACAAACAAAGCTTTAGGTGATGGAAATTATTTGTTGTTGTGCCAACAGGTAAGACGTGGTAACAAGCATTAGCTTTTCGCTAACACAAACATCACATATGACATCCTGCTCTGATTACACTGCAACAGATAGATAGTGGGTATTACATAGCACAACAATAAATCATCGCTAGTAAAGTAAAAATTCCACAAAGATCACGAGTAACCCTGCCTAATATGTATACTGCAGATAGGCTCTATAGAAAAAACACCCATTATCAGCTGCGAAGAGATACACAGTGCTATAAAACCTCCCTCACTGCACTTGATTTGAACTGTTGCAACAGTACATCTGCCTCCCACAGTGTCCGGAATCATTGTGCCCAGGCCTGCAGACAACTAGCGTGCTGTCCCAGCGCTTCACGCAACATCAATGGGAACTACTAACATCACAAAAAAGTGACGTGATCCATCTCCAACTGCATAGACAGACGAATGCAAATCAAGTAATTATTTCAAAAACACTCGCTATGAACCAGGGATCTTGTATGAAGAGACATTTAAGAACACAAACTCCCTCCTCCACTCGTTTCCCATAATCCACACGATCACGAATGCAGCCAAACGTATACTGAGGAGTACTTTGCTCCTCACACACCCAGAGTGTGCCTAGAGCATCACCGTCTGGGCAGTCGAGCCACTGCAGAACAGAATACACCTCTGACATTTGATACCTGGGGATTTCCCAACAAAGCACTGCGGCTCTCTCTCAAGTGACTGCCTCCACTTTGTGTGTTAATCAATGTATCTAAACACACAGGTGGAGGTTTCCATCCCTCCTCAGAATACTGTGTTCGTATTGGTTAATGCTGGCGGTAAAGGCAAAGCTTGAACATTTTCGAAGAAAGCATGGCAGGAGATAGTCCATTTGCACTATCCTATGAAATTAATTGTGTAAAAATTGACGGGAGTCAAACAAATCGCTTAAAACACTCACTACCACGTTATGATGATCCTTCTTCATATTAAAACATATATTTTCAACGTTTGAGAATCAAACGCCAGTATCATGTGATGCTACAAATAGAACATAGCACTAAATATATCTGATGTCCTGTATTGCACTGACTAAACTTTGGTTTCCGGTCTGCCACTGGCTGTAAACACTGCAAGACAAGCAATTGCTGGTTGAACGTATAGTTCTAACTGAAACCCCCACCCCCTTCCTCACCACACTCCCCAATTTAACAAATACAGTTTTCGCACTTCAAAACCGGGATATTGTTGTCCATACACCTCGAATTTCTCACGCAAAATGCAGATTTCTTCCTATTATACAAATAATTTTCGAAGACAGGAAAAGAAGAACCATACACGGTTTTTCAAATCGCTAAAGTAATTGCTGTGAACATCCAGTATGACATAGGCTATATATCCTCTAAGTATTTTCTCATTCAGTAAAACTATTTTTCTTATCAGCTTAATATCTGCCCATCCCGCATCACAAGATTATAGGAAATTCTGGTCTTACGTTAAATCAGTAAATGGCTCGAAACAGCATATCCAGACACTCCGGGATGATGATGGCATTGAAACAGAGGATGACACGCGTAAAGCTTAAATACTAAACACCTTTTTCCTTAGCTGTTTCACAGAGGAAGATCGCACTGCAATTCCTTCTCTAAGTCCTCGCAGAAACGAAAAAATGGCTGACATCGAAATAAGTGTGCAAGGAATAGAAAAGCAACTGAAATCACTCAACAGAGGAAAGTCCACTGGACGTGACGGGATACCAATTCGATTCTACACAGAGTATGCGAAAGAACTTGCCCCCTTCTAACAACCGTGTACCGCAAGTCTCTAGAGGAACGGAAGGTTCCAAATGATTGGAAAAGAGCACAGGTAGTCCCAGTCTTCAAGAAGGGTTGTCGAGCAGATGCTTAAAACTATAGACCTATATGTCTGACGTCGATCTGTTGTAGAATTTTAGAACATGTTTTTGCTCGCGTATCTTGTCGTTTCTGCAAACCCAGAATCTACTCTGTAGGAATCGACATGGATTCCGGAAACAGCGATCGTGTGGGATCCAAGTCGCTTTATTTGTTCATGAGACACAGAAAATATTAGATACGGGCTCCCAGGTAGATGCCATTTTCTTCGACTTCCGGAAGGCGCTCGATACAGTTCCGCACTGGCGCCTGATAAACAAAATAAGAGCCTACTGAATATCAGACCAGCTGTGTGGCTGGATTGAACAGTTTTTAGCAAACAGAACACAGCATGTTGTTCCCAATGGAGAGACGTCTACAGACGTTAAAGTAACCTCTGGCGTGACACAGGGGAGTGTTATGGGACCATTGCTTTTCACAATATCTATAAATGACCCAGTAGATAGTGTCGGAAGTTCCATGCGGCTTTTCGCGGATGATGCTGTAGTATACAGAGAAGTTGCAGCACTAGAAAATTGCAGCTAAATGCAGGAAGATCTGCAGCGGATAGGCACTTGGTGCAGGGAGTGGCAACTGACCCTTAACATAGACAAATGTAATGTATTGCGAATACATAGAAAGAAGGATCCTTTATTGTATGATTATATGATAGCGGAACAAACACTGGTAGCAGTTACCTCTGTAAAATATCTGGGAGTATGCGTGCGGAACGATTTGAAGCGGAATGATCATATAAAATTGATTGTTGGTAAGGCGGGTACGCCGGCCGCGGTGGTCTAGAGGTTCTAGGCGCTTAGTCCGGAACTGCGCGACTGCTACGGTCGCAGGTTCGAATCCTACCTCGGGCATGGATGTGTGTGATGTCCTTAGGTTAGTTAGGTTTAAGTAGCTCTAAGTTCTAGGGGACTGATGACCACAGATGTTAAGTCCCATTGTGCTCAGAGCCATTTGAACCATTTTTTTTAAGGCGGGTACCAGGCTGAGATTCATTGGGAGAGTCCTTAGAAAATGTACTCCATCAACAGAGGAGGTGGCTTACAAAACACACTTTCGACCTACACTTGAGTATTTCTCATCAGTGTGGGATCCGTACCAGGACGGGTTGACGGAGGAGATAGAGAAGATCCAAAGAAGAGCGGCGCGTTTCGTCACAGGGTTATTTGGTAAGCTTGATAGCGTTACGGAGATATTTAGCAAACTCAAGTGGCAGACTCTGCAAGAGAGGCGCTCTGCATCGCGGTGTAGCTTGCTGCCCAGGTTTTGAGAGGCTGCCTTTCTGGATGAGGTATCGAATATATTGCTTCCCCCTACTTATACCTCCCGAGAAGATCACGAATGTAAAATTAGAGAGATTCGAGCACACACGGAAGCTTTCTGGCAGTCGTTCTTCCCGCGAACCATACGCGACTGGAACAGGAAAGGGAGGTAATAACAGTGACACGTAAAGTGCCCTCCGCCACACACCGCTGGGTGGCTTGCGGAGTATAAATGTTTATGTAGATGTAGAAACTCATTTATGGCTTATGATGGAGTGCTGTCTATCAGGTTAATATTTCGTATCAGATTATAAATTCGTTAATATAGTTGCTTTTGTTATAATGTATATCTCTCCCTGAGCAAGTGCAAGATTGAAATTTTCTTAAAACTTCTCACCACAACCAAAATACGCCTGATTACCGCTCCAACTCGCGAATCATATCTGTAGTACTCTCGCCCTCGCTTTCACCTGCCCAGCGGCACGGTTTCCAATGGAATTAGACACAAAGCTCTCCCTTTGTCCCCACCATTAGCCAATAGTAACACAATATTCTGAGAAGGGATAGAGACGTTGGTTTACACACAAAATGAAAGAAGCCACTTGGAAGAGACTGCTGGTGCCTAAGGAATTCCCCACTTATCAAATATCAAAGGACGCAAACTTCTGCTCCGTAGTTGCTGAACAGCGAACCACTGCTCAGTATGCATTTGGCTGCCTTCATGATCGCGTGGGTTACGAGCAACACGTTTTCTCAAATGTCTTTGTATTCACGAACTCCGATATATAGCGAGTGTTTTTGAAATTTAATTACCTGTCTATACAGGTGGAGATGGATCACGTCACTTTTTGTGGGTTGATCACCAGTTAGCAGTTCCCATCGACGTTTCTTGAAGAGCTGGTATTGCTTGCTAGTTATCTTCAGGCCTGGGCACAAGACTTCTGTACACTGTGGGGGGCAGACGTGCTTTCGCAACACTCCTAATGAAGTGCAGTGAGGGAATTATTTTCTTGCACTGTGCATCTCCACAGAGCCGTTAGCGGTAGTGTGTTCTATAGACCCTATCTGAAATATATGTGTTAGGTAGGGTTTCTCGTAATCTTGTGTAACATTTAGATATTTATTAGCGATGACTTTTTTTGTTATGCTTTGTAATTCCCATCCCAGTTTGTTGCAGGGTGATCAGAGCAGGAAATAACATCTGATGTTCGTATCATCGTAAAGCTAGTGCTTCCTACCACTTCTTATCTGTTGGCACAACCACGCAAAGGATGTAGATCACTTGTCACTTTATCCAGGGATTAGCATGAATTCTGATCTGTGCAACACATGTTATATGACGAGAGTTTTTCCAGTACACTGAAATATTTAACACAGTCAGTCAATTTCCCGCCAAGTACACAAGCGATCAATCGAAATTGCCTCATTATTTCAGAGGAACTGATGGGTTGTGAGACCAATGCAATAAGGATTTTGATCTAACTGCTCCACTATCCACCAATAGGATGTGAGGTGGCATCATAAGAGTGGAGGTGCCACAATTTAGCTATTTCCCACCAATTTTTTTTTTTTTTTTTTTTTTTTTTTTTTGTATCAAAGGTGGCACAGGGTTTCCAGGAGGAGAGGTGGAGGTGTGGGGAAGGAGGAAGGCTGGGAGTTATTATGTCAAATAACATTAATTTTTGCTTCATTCATAAGATCGTTCCTCTCCAGCAGCTCACCACAGCCTGAGTCTTTTCCCAGCCAATTTTCAGATGGGTGGGGGAAGTGGGGGAGGGGAGGGCTGGGGGAGTTCCCAGGAAGTGCAGAAAAGGGCTCAGAACTCAATTGGGAATGGGTGATACAAAAAATTGTCCCATTTACCGGAGGGGTAGGGGAGGAGGGGTTGGAGGGGGAGGGGTGGGTTTTTTCCTCAGAAGGATGGATTATCTTAATGGGGACATAAATCACTCAGCATAGCAACAGGTATCCCCAGGGAGTCATAAACAAGTTAGCAGTACAATAGAATAAGTGGAGGAGGAGGTACTAAATTTGGTTCTGAATGTATGCTTGCCACTGAACATATGCAATCTGCAGAAACAAAATGTATCTGAACACTGCTTATCCTACTAGTCTCATGCAATGGAATGCCAACTTGCATGACCTCAGTCATGTTCAGATTTATCTTTAGCTGGTGGATCAACTTCCATTAGTTTTTAGCAGACTCAGTTTGGAAGTTTGGTTAATTCGATTGTTTTGCATGCAAATCAACAATTAGCTTGGGACTGTTGTACCTTTCGCCGGCCAAAGTGGCCGTGCGGTTCTAGGCGCTGCAGTCTGGAACTGTGAGTTCACTACAGTCGCAGGTTCGAATCCTGCCTCGGGCATGAATGTGTGTGTTGTCCTTAGGTTAGTTAGGTTTAACTAGTTCTAAGTTCTAGGGGACTAATAACCTCAGAAGTTGAGTCCCATAGTGCTCAGAGCCATTTGAACCATTTCTTGTACCTTTCAACAATGAAATCTTATGCAATCTTAAAATTTCTTTCTGTGACCACTAAATTTTCAATCATTTTACGAGGTTCACTGGACACACATGACAACTAATAATATAACCCCTGTACATCAGTTTAGGCCCCATTGCTAATAACTAGTGCCTTAAAGGTATCGAAAAGTGCATAAATTCTGAAATGTTACCGTTTAATTTTGGCAGTGAAGTAGCTGGGAGCAGAATGAGGCGGCAGTACAACCTTTGACTGGAGTAATGTTATCTTTTATTCTGTAGCCAAGCACAGCTCTTGAAAAGGCTCCATGTCTACATCATGAGATTTTTCCACATCGTTAATCTCTGACTGAGTAGGATGTCGTTATATTCCTCTTTACTTATTTTTAACAGTAACTGTCTTACTGTAACGTCGTTGAGATCACATTATTCCTGAAAGCTGTTAACAAATGTGTATAGTCACACGCGACTTGATCACTGCTCTTTTCTTAATTAAACTTCGTTTTTCGATAGGATCCTTTATTGAGGATATTACCATACAGTATAATAGATTGATGAAATAAGCCAGTCTGAGAGCAGCCGACTGTATCTGTGCCTGTGGTTCGCGGACTGAACTGCAACTGCTGACGGAGTAGGAGACGGACGGCGCCGCTCACTGGTGTTTGGTTGTCCTGAGTGCCAGGCGGAGTTACGACGTCTGATGGCTTCAGATGCACTTCACAACTCGATTCTGGCGGAATTTGTAGCCCGTGGAGTCCTATTGTGAATGTATCTCACTGCCGATGCGTGTGAGAAACTCATAGCGCATGTTAATCTCGGAGAATTACACAAAAGGCCACAATAACCAGATACACGTAATTCGCCGTATATAGAACTCAAGGCACTTGATGTTTGTCATAAAACACTTTCGAATTGCTGTATTCAGGCCCAGAGGACCAAAATGTAGGCAGCCGCCAAACGGATGGTAATTCTACGCTGCTTCGTTCTACAAGCCAGACGAATGCAAACACTCGTTGCAAAGGAAAGGCGGTATAACATGAAAGTATATGGCCGGTAAAAGTGAGTGGACTGTATGTTTAACACTACAACGTGAGATACAGTTACAGGCACGTCTGAGCGGCTTGGCGGTCGTACTTCTGTTAGATGAAATAGCTGACACCCAACAACGAACTTTGGCTGAGGCGCACAACGAAAACAAAAGAGTAACTTAAGACTCTTCATTTACGTATAAAGTGGTAAATGTCGTTAACAATAACGGTTGTCATCTTATAAAACAATACGTGTTAGGCAGATTTTGTTACACTATATCTGAGATCTTTTTCTTTGAAAATTGGAGTTCCGTCGCTCGCTATATGCATATAAGGTAGTTCCATCTTGTGGTAGAATCATGGAATGATAGTGCAACCAGGTGACTATGACGCTCTCAAGTCGCTATCAGAGCCAGCAACACAGAATGCTATTCTTCCTACGAACAAAATTTTCGTAGCGGAGGGAAAGGGTGAAAACAAATGTGTAATTACTTTTTTTGCTAGCCACTGAACACATCGTGAAAGGTCATAACAGTGAAAGAAAGATGACACTGTATCGATTCAAATTTAATCGCCAGCACTCAAAAACTTACGAAAAAAATAAATATTAAATTTTTGTACATAGCTGGAGCAGCAACCATGGGATGAAATCTTCTTACATATATAGTAAACATCCAGTCAGTTGCAAAATGGAAGGGTTATTAAAACCCCTTTACCATGGTGTCGACGTTTATAAAAGCTTCTTCTCCAGAAGAAAACACTGACAACTGATTGCATACTGTGGCATTCAAACGCGATTCCTGAATGAGAAACCTATTGTGTAATATTTCCTTATATACAGAATGTAGATGGCACTGCTCTTACCTATTCTCCCGGTTGCCCTGAAATGCTAACCATTGCCGTCCAGAGTGGCCGTGCGGTTCTAGGCGCTACAGTCTGGAGCCGCGTGACCGCTACGGTCGCAGGTTCGAATCCTGCCTCGGGCATGCATGTGTGGGATGTCCTTAGGTTAGTTAGGTTTAAGTAGTTCTAAGTTCTAGGGGACTGATGACCACAGCAGTTAAGTCCCATAGTGCTCAGAGCCATTTTTTGCAAACCATTTGCGTATGGAATTTGACGTTTGTTTCTTGCTGCCTTCCTGGCACTCACAGTATCTAATTACAGCTAAGACTATTAAAAACTTCTGTGAAGCACAGCACTTTTATTCATTTATAATATTGGAGTAATATGTTAGCGTCATCCACAAAAGGGCGGCCAGTGTGGCCGAGAGGTTCTAGGCGCTTCAGTCTGGAACCTCGCGACCGCTACGGTCGCAGGTTCGAATCCTGCCTCAGGCATGGCTGTGTGTG